>NW_015386262.1:1257998-1262544 GCF_001527695.2 Protobothrops mucrosquamatus | reverse complement strand
TGCCCAAGTGAATCTACATACGAAAGGGGTAGATGAAAAATTTCCATCTTCTAATTTCCCTTCATTCTGAAGGTGTTATTATTCAGCAGAAGGCCTGAGTCTCATTAAGTTTTTAAGCACTAAGCAAAAATTACACAAGATGACTTATGGATGGTGTTATCCTCAGCAATTTAGGCTTGTGGGTTAAATGGCTAATTTTTTCCTCCCTCTTACACGTACACCCACATTCCATTTATGTGTAATTATACTACTACTGTAATGAGGTATCAGGTTCAACTCAGAAGTATCCCAGAGTCTTTGTAGTGACAAATACATTGGATAGGAACAAAACAATTAGTGGCTTATGGATCACTCAACAACAAGACCTAACGGTAAAATACTTTTTCTATTTATACTCCATTTATTTTTCTCAGTGTCATATAAAGTTATTACCATTCATAAAGGTAGATTAAAAAAAACATGAGCAGAATTGATTCCTTTTGATAACATTTAGCAGGGGAGCTTTCTCTGGCCTTCAAGTGTTTTGACCTTCATTTTTATGTATGGTAATATCTTTAAATAGAAAGCAAGAGCCATTTGTAAAATTGTAAGTGCTCAGCAGATTTTACTTTTGAACGGTAAAGAAAAAGCAATATGTAAATGCAAGTGGCCCTCAGCAAGTTTCCTGAAACAGATCTGGACTCATTTCTGTAGAAGTGAGATCACAATCTGGAACACAGTGACAAAGGAATGTATCATTAGATTAATACGAAGAAAAGGCATTACCACAGAAACAATAGCCATGACATTCCCCAGGAAAACCTGCTGCCTGCTATCAACCGCTAGTCAGTCATTTATACCTCTTCTTCTGTAAAATGAGACATAATGGAAATAGTTGCTAGTTTCTCTTCTAATCAGAGGTACGAGGAAACTATTAATCAGTAGATGGTGCAAAACCACTAATTTCTCACTTGATGGCTGGATGTCTCTCCCAAGATCAGACTGTCTCCCAGCTCACTGGTTTCTCGAAAAGCCATTAAAACCTGGCCTTGGGAATACATTTGTGAAGAGGGAGGCCTTTCTTCTATGGACCTGGATGCTGCTGCTATTGGTTTTACCATTCTTTTCCACTAACCTATTTATTATTTTGTAACATGCCCAGAGACTTGTTGGGATTAGAGTGGCATATAAACTGTAGTGAATTGTAATAATCATTCCTTACCACTGGCTAGTACTAGAATCCCCAGTTTATTTACACTAGAGAAAATGTGCCAGGCATTTTTCACAGGAACAGAGAATGTAAGGGATCTTAGAGATCATCTAATCCAACCCACTACCTAAAGCATGAATCCACCAATAGAGCTTCTGCTTAAACATGTCCAGTTCACTAGCTCCTGGGGCAGTCTCCGTCTTGAAAAAATGTTACTATTAGAAGTCCCCCCCGATAAATAAACCAAAATCGATTTGTTTATAATTTAAATCCATTGCTTCGTGTCCTGTCTTCTGCATCAGTGTTACCTTGACTTCTTCATAACAGTCCTGCAGATGAAAGGCTATTAAAGACAGCTCTTCTATTTCCCTGGTACCTTCTCTTTTTCAGGCTGAAATAGCTGAGGGATCTAATTGCTCCTTCTAAAACTTTGCTTTTTAGGCCCTTTATCATCTTAGTCTCAATTTAGACATGGTCCAATTTGTCAGTGTCCCTCCCAAAATGCAGTGCCCCAAACTGGACTTGCCACGCTAGGTACATTCTGACCACTGTAGAATAGAGAGGAATGGCAATTTCTTTTGATCTTGATACTACTAGCAATGTGATCTAGGATTGCACTTACTTTTTTTTTGCAACTCCATCACATTGTGGCTCATATTCAGCTTGTGAATACACACCAAGACACCCAGATCCCCCCGCCCCCGTCTTTAGTACACGTATTGCTATCTAGGAGACCTCCCTCCATCTTCAACTCACCTTTGATTTGTTTTCCCACCCAAACATAGAACTCTGCATTTATCTCTGTTAAATTTCAAGTGGGGCTTTAACCAGTATTTCCACTTGTCATGATTGTTTCTGAGAAACACTAAAGAACCTTTTAATATTATTTGCTGACTGTATGAAAAAGAATGACAAGCTGAGGAAACATACCAAAGCATCCAAGGGATGTTAAACACAATAGATATGAATTCAAGGCTTGCAGTTTGCTTTACAAACTCTTTACACTCCAATGTTTCCAAGGCCAGAAAGCAATTTCTTCTATTAAATAATAATAATAAAAAACCCTTTTCACTGCTCATGACTTCAGCCTAGTATCAAGCAAGGTATGGTGCGTGTGTATGTGTGTGCGCTCAAGTGTGAATCAGAATCTGCAAAGGGATAGAACCCATGCCCTATTCCTTTTAAACATGCATGTAATTTCATTGCGTGTACAAAAGAGGTGGGACTGAAATTTCGATACCATAACTGCCATCCTATATATTTTGACTCCCTGAATAAAAATAGGATTTCCTCTGAAATTGGAAAATTTCCATTCATCATGCTAAATATTTTTCTATGTCTACATCTATCACTTCTGTGCATTTACAGTACGACCTAGAGAAATGAGATGTAGCAATTGTCTTACTCCCTGGTAAAAAAAAATAACTCATTTTAAACACACATTTCTTACTTTCTAAGTGTCCTGATAGTGATCCACTTGGTAAGACAGGGAGAAATGTTAACATCAGCCACATTGCACAATCACTGAGACTTATTTTCAATTGAATTGCACAGATGTATTCTTGCTATTAAAGTGTGTCGATTGATTATAATACAAATGTTTCCACAGAGAATAGAGACACAGTTCTGCTAAAGAAAAGCAAGCTTCTTTGATATATGATTATGACATTATGAACTTGTGTACAAGCTTACAGGACTGCTTAGTGAATATTTCTGAAGTGCCTCCTAAAAATCACAAATCACAAACCCCGAGCGACAAACATTGAGGCCAATTTTCAGTAAGTCCACTCAGTTTGCTCACCATAATACATTCTAGATAATCCTCTGTGAAGTGTGATATGCAATCAGTCCCTGCTCCTCAGTGAGAAGGGGGAGTGTGTGAGGGACAATGCTGGTTAGAAGCATTCAAGCTCTTCTAAACGTGTGAATAGAAACAGACGTGACTTTGAAGAAATGATGTGACAAAAGTTATAAAAACATGGGGAAAACTCTCTGTCAAACTTAACATCCTGGAATTTAAGAGAGGGAAGGGAAAACACAATCAGCCTTTCAAGAACGATGTCAGCCCTTTGCGATAGAGCAAGTCAGGAAACAAAGTCCCTAAGAATACTGGAACTCTACTGATGAGGGCAAGAATTACAAAATCTGAGCTTTTCTTTTCTCTCCCTCTTATACCTCAGGGAGTCAGGACAGAATCAGTCTGAGTTTCTTTCTACTGTTTTTTTTTTCCATTCCTTAGGCTTAGAACATGCTTCTGTAATTCTCACCACACAGTTTTTTCCAAGATCATCTATGGCTTTCCACGAAACAAAAGTACCCAAACTGACACAGTTTTGTGCTTTTCTTGGCTAACAGACTTTGCCTATCAATATTTGGGGAAAAGGAAGACTAGTGGCATAAAAAGTTGATGACTACATAACAAAATCATCTAAAAATGGCAGATCTTTAATCGAATTCACTATTAGTGAATTAAAGCAGTTGTATGTCGGCAATCCCTCTGAATTTCCTTTCCAGTTTTTCTTTACATTAAAGTAAAAGATGAAAGTACGTAAGGTACAGAGATCTTCATATTAAATGTCAAAGTATTTTCCTTTTAATTTCCCTCCAAACATAATTAAGAAGTAAAAATACATTTTATTAATTGCTTATTCTCGATAAGTACCATTGTTTTAAAAACTAGGGCTCTTATTTTTAAAAAATGAGGACCTCCTTCTAATTTTTTTCCTTACCTTCACATGCATATTAATTTTGCTCTTTTTAGAAATCAAGGGAAAGGGGAATAACAATGCTTTCATCTTTTTTCTCAGAGTGGTGTTCTGAGATGCTCATAGCAATGAATCCCATCTCCATAAATGAATCAAAACAACTAGCATATGAGCCAAAAATGTGCTGTGAAACTCCCTGGTATTTCATTATGAACCTATCTTGCTAATGCACTTAAGAACCAATTATCACCCTTTATGTCACCCAGCGACATCAATTATTTCTTAAATTTAAGATAATGGCACATTTTCAGAAGCCACTTTATAATTTATTTTTTTTTGCCTTTGCAATAATACTTTGTGTTTCACTTAGGTATCATTGGGAATCTGCAAACAGTGTAACCTCAGGTTTGGTTTTGGGACACCAGCAAAGTATCCTCGGGGCTTCCCATACTATATTTCAAGGACAGAGATGAGACAAATAGTGTGAAGGAGTGGCGGCAACAGCAATGGGATGCCATGTCAAAGCTAGCAGTTTTGCAGCAGGAAAAGTCCATTTTAATCAATGATAGCTTTCCCCTCCATTATTCAAGTTCTTACACATTAGTTGTGTTCACCATCATACTAAATTGCATTATGGGTAAGTTTTACTTTA
>NW_015386262.1:1256096-1257753 GCF_001527695.2 Protobothrops mucrosquamatus | reverse complement strand
TATTTCAAGGACAGAGATGAGACAAATAGTGTGAAGGAGTGGCGGCAACAGCAATGGGATGCCATGTCAAAGCTAGCAGTTTTGCAGCAGGAAAAGTCCATTTTAATCAATGATAGCTTTCCCCTCCATTATTCAAGTTCTTACACATTAGTTGTGTTCACCATCATACTAAATTGCATTATGGGTAAGTTTTACTTTATAGTCTGTTGTGAGTCCACATGTAGTGTGAAAGGCCACTACAGCCTGTTTACTTGCTTATTTATTTATGAATTTGATTTATCTGGTGCCCAACCATGCACAAATCTGGGAGACTTACAAAGATTTAAAAAACAATATAAATAATTCAATGCAAAGACATAGCCCTTCTGAGGTAAAAATATTCTACCAACCACGGTTTAAAAATTGCTTAGTACCATCTAAGAAAAGAAATGAAACAATGTTCTCCCAAAGATGCTTTTCCACGAGGCAACTGGACTTTCTTGTTTTTCTTTGAAGACATTTCACTTCTCATCCAAGAAGCTTCTTCAGCTCTGACTGGATGGTGGGGAATGGAAAGATTTATACTCCTGCAGACAGCTGTTCATTTGCATTCTTTTAGCAAGTCGTTAAAGGTACCTGGAGGCTTATCTGTGTCTTCAGGTCACTTGAGTGGTGCAAATGGATATGGAGCCTTCTTGGAACTGTTGAAAGAACTGTGTTGTAGACTGGAAATAAATGTTGGATCCCTCCCCCTCTGTTGAGAGAGGGCTGTTCAATTTTGACATACATGGCCTCTTTCACCCCTCTTTCAAAACAGCGGTTCCTCTTTGTCCAAAATGTGGAATTTGCTATTTTCGAAAGAATGGCATTTGTCTTTTAAATGCAGATAGACTGCTGACTCTTGTCCTGATGGGTTTGTTCTCCTATGTTGTACCATGTGTTTATGAAGTTGTTGTTTTGTTTCCCCAATGTACAGATCTGCACATGGCTCACCACATTGTATATACCACTGCATATACCACGTTGCTCAGTTTGTATCTGGGTGTTTTATCCTTGGGGTGGACAAGCTTTTGCCTTAGTGTATTCTGAGCTTTTCCGATATTCCTGCAATGTATGGAATGACTACGTTGCTTTGTTTATTGTTGTCTTCGTCTGTTATGGAGGAGCTCCAGCTAGATCTTTTTTGAGATTTGATGAAGGCTCACTTGGGATAGCCACATGTTCTGAAGGCTTCCTTGATGTGTTTTCTTTCTTTTTCTTTTCCTTCTTTGCTGGTAGGCACGCCTTCAGCTCTGTGGTGTAGAGTTCTGATAACTCCCATTTTGTGCTCCAGTGGGTGATGTGAATAAAAATGTAAATATTGATCTGTGTGAGTGGGTTTTCTGTAAATTTCAATGTTAAGGCTTCTGTCTTCCTTAATGTATACAGCACAGTCCAGGAAAGCTAGACTATTTTCCTTAACATCTTCATGTGTGAATTTGATGTATTTGTCTATCGGGTTGATATATTTATAATAATAATAATAATAGTAAAGTTGGAAGGGACCTTGAAGGTCATCTAGTCCAACCCCCTGCTCAGGCAGGAAACCCTATACCATTTCGGACAAATGGCTGTCCAGTCTCTTCTTAAAAACTTCCAGTGTTGGAGCATTCACCGCTTCTGGAGGCAGGTTGTTCCA
>NW_015386262.1:1246445-1253877 GCF_001527695.2 Protobothrops mucrosquamatus | reverse complement strand
TACCTTAGTTAGCTGACTAGCAAAAAGTTCATCTATTTCCTCTGTTTGGTTGGGTGGCCTGTAGTATACACCTATGGCAATGTCATTTTTCCCCCCTTTTATATTGACCCAAATGCATTCAAGACAGTTTTTATCATTGTTGTGCTCTATTTCTGTAGAGATGTAGTTATTTCTTATATAGATAGCAACTCCACCTCCTTTTTTATTTGGTCTGTTTCTTTTAAATAATTTAAATCCCTCTAGCTGTGTGTTCCATGTGTGGGTTTCATCCCACACATTAGTGAATGCTTCCAATTCCTGTGTTTTGATCTTGACCCAAATATCATCCACATACCTATACGAGTGAGTGGGTGGAATTCCTGTGAAGGAGTTTAGGGCTTTGTTTTCTACCTCTTCCATGTAGAGATTGGCCACAATGGGGGACACAGGTGAGCCCATGGCGCAGCCATGTTTTTGCCTGTATTGAAAATAGGTAGTGATCAGCCAGAGGTCCAGCATGGCACATATGTGGTCTGGGCTGAGGTTGGTTCTGTCACGCAGAGTGCTGTCTTGTATCAGATTTTTTTTTTCCCACTACCATGACAGCTTCAATTTTGAGATGCAGGTGAAGAGTGAAGTCACATCATAGGAAACCATCCGCATCCAGTTTTATTTTCAAATCTTGCTGGCAAAGTTGTGTGAATTATTGATGTGATGAGTGGTATTACCAACTAGAGGAGCTAGTATGGTAGTTAGATATTTTGCAATGTTGTAGGTGACTGAGTTGATGCTGCTAACAATTGGTCTGAGTGGTGTTCCTTCTTTGTGGATTTTGGGAAGTCCATATATGCATGGCATGGCTTCCCCACGGTAAAGACGGTAGTATTGTGGCTTGTTGATGGCATTGCCCTTTAGTAATTGTTGCAAGAAATCAATGACCTTTTTTTTGTAACTGCTGGTGGGATCTCTCTTCAGGATCTCGTATGTGGCAGTGTCCTTCAGAAGACTGTTTACCTTGGCCTTGTAGTCATCTGTGTTCAGGACAACTATGCGTCTTCCTTTATCAGCTGCTCTCCTTTCTTGAATTGTGAGGTTGGAAGGGATGTTTTGGCATTGGCAAGGGCTGCAGATATCTTCATCCTTAATTGTTCTGCCTCTGGTTCTGCCAGTTTATTGTTCCCGATGGCTGATTCTGTGACTGTGAGGAGATCTACAATGGGTAGCTGTTCTGGTGTTACCACAAAATTCAGTCCTTTGGCTAAAACATTATTTTCTGTTTGGGTAAGCTGTCTGTCTGACAGATTTTTCACCCATTGGTCAGTTTTCTGAGACATCTCACTGTCCATCTGGGTTGGTTCTTCTCTTTTGTGTGTTTTTTTCCTGTCTAAGCTGTAGGATGAAAAATTTGCCTTTTTGTCATTCTTTGGACTTGTGTTGTGCTAGTTGTGCTTTCTTTGCAAATTCTGTGACCTGTTCTAATACGTCTGTTGGTAGAAGTGATTTTAGCTCTTGGAGTTTGTGTTCCACTGTCTTTCAAAACCTCAATTGTAAAAATTAGTCTGTTTTATTCTTTCATTTAGAAGTTGGAGCTGTGCTTTCTGCAGGCGGTTTTCTGCCCTGTGTCCCTCTACTGTTGAACACAGGCGTGCAGGCTGCTGGGGAGGAGTCTGTGTGGTCTGCACCTCAAACCGAAATGCAAATGGTTCCTGTAGTCTGCATTTTTTCTGGAAATCCATTCATACTCCCACACCATTCGAAGGGTGTTCATCCCGAAGTGCATAGCTAAATGTCTATGGAGATTCTCAGTTATCCACGTCATAGGATGAAACAATGGTTTTCTACTCTCTCCGGGTCTCCAATCAGCTAACTGCATTGGTCTGAAAGGGCCATCTGCAACATTTCTTGTTTTTGTTTCCTCTAGTAAAGAGCTCCAAACCCATGCAATGAAGGAAAGAACCATCTGTTTAATTCTCCCAGAACTTCTCAAGGTAGTACCTATCTCTTCTATGTCTTGGATATTGGGAACATAGCTTACTTGCTTTGGCTATAAAGAAATCAATACTTAAACAGGCCCTCTTTTGTTACTGTTTTAGATGATTCTCAAATCCAGGGCAACATGTAGTTCACCACCAGTAATAAAAACCCAACATTTGCAGCCAAGCCTTCTCTAAGACTGACCCTATCTAAACAATTTAAATTTCTCCAATGATTTCTATAAGTTTGTTCAAACAGACGTAAAAAAGGGATAATTTTTTTTCTGATGTGACTCTGCTTATTTACTTCTCAATTTTATCAGCAAACATCCCCCTAGCTCTATAGTAATGGCCTCCATGTGGCTCAAATGTGGTGATAAAATTGTGATTTTCTTTCTCTTTCTCTTATTTTGTATAAATCTCCCCTAATATATTTTGATAAACACTACATCCCCCTTGGCCTTCAGAGACCAATAAATAAATGAATAAAGCAAGTGCTGCTTCAGCAGCTAAAGGTTAACATCACTGCTCTTCACCTTTGCTCCTGAAAGGCCCTCTGAAGCAGCCAAAAATTGCCTTGTTTGCATGACACCCTGAACTGCTTTGGGGCAGAGGTTGCATATAATAAATAGTTAAGACCCGGACAGTGTAGTGGGGGGCTCTATCAAGGAATGAAATGTCACCTAAGACAACCTAATCACATGTGTTATTCAAACAAGGACTCAATTCTTTCCTCCTGTTTTACTTTCTGCTCCCTTCCCCATAATCCAGAGAATGTGTGGGTGTGAAAAGAGGCCATCCCATCCTTGCACAATGGCACCAATCCCCACAATGGCACCAACCCCAAATGCGCCACCGTAGATATCCACTTTTTTTTTATTCTGCAAGGGAAAAAAATAATAGGCTGGGAGGTTGCCAAATAGGCAGCTTCCTATGTTTTTTTTTTTACCTGTATGCTATGACTGATTGGGTCAGCTACATCATGCAAATATGCCCATTTAATACTGTAAATATTATAATTGCATAAATATGCAAACCAACTAAACAAAACAAATGGTGTTGGCTGCATTACCAGGATTTGAGAACCCCACTGCGTTTACACTCTGGGCATCTCTTCTTAGAAGAGACTTCTATACATTGGTTTGATACAGTATTCCCAGGATTAGATTTGTGTATCGCTACCTCCTGGCTGTTGCTGTAGAAAACAAGGCGAAGCATGCAGGGTAGAAGACTAGAGTCTTCAACTGTCTTGGGTCTTTTGAGTCTTCACTCGCTGGCAACCTTTGCTTTGGTATAGCATTTGATGGTGCCTTACCTAATCTCCAGCACTTAACCTTGAAGAGAAATGGCTCCCACCCCGTGTTAGTATCTGGTGATTAAAATGAAAAAAAAAATGTAATTCTAGTATCGCCACCTCCTGGCTGTACAGCATCGAGAAGTGTGGTTAGAAGCTTCCGCCATTCTTGGCAATGCAGACCAACTTCACTAGAAACCAATTTGTAAGAAATATAATCTGTAATAATTTTTTTAACTTAAGATATTTAAAAGTCAAAATTTCCGGTTAAAGGAAGAAAACAGAACTCTATTCAAATCATAAGAAAACAATAGCTTTAAAAGGAAGTTACAAAAAATAAAACCACCGCCAATGTTTACAGCACTCCAAACAGACCCAAAACACGGTCCACTATAAATAAAAAAGAACATATGATAAAGAAATTGGAGTGAAATTTCAAATTGTTCCAAATCACAAAATTTCAAAANTTAAAGGAAGAAAACAGAACTCTATTCAAATCATAAGAAAACAATAGCTTTAAAAGGAAGTTACAAAAAATAAAACCACCGCCAATGTTTACAGCACTCCAAACAGACCCAAAACACGGTCCACTATAAATAAAAAAGAACATATGATAAAGAAATTGGAGTGAAATTTCAAATTGTTCCAAATCACAAAATTTCAAAAGGGAAATTATTTCCTCATGGCCAATCTGAGATATTCACAAAAGATTGAAGTACACAAAATACAGAACGAGTACAGAGAAATAAAAGAAAGCAGACTTGCATAGTACAGGGAAATAAACATCTATGTTCTAATGCAGATTCTTTCCTAGACTTATTCCTTCTTCCTTTACAATTAGTAGCTACAGCATATGTTCCTCCAAAAGTCTATATTGTTGAACTTCCCTTTTTTCTTCAAAATTCCAAACTTAGCTTTGAGGCAACAATGTTAATCCTCTCTTTTTTCAACCTCAGTTCTGTGATGTATGCCCAAACTTTTCCATCTACCAAACAGAGGATCTGGATATCTTTGTGTGTATATGACAGAGAGGATCTCTCCCTTATGAAGATGTGAATTCTGTATTTGCACTTATTTGGCATCTCAGTTGGCTGGCTGTGAATGAATGCTATTCTTTCTTCCATTTCATGCTTTCTAGAAATAACTAGGGATTCATTCTAAAGCAGCAGGGATAGGTACACATGTAGGTCCTTTCCTAGCAACTGAGGACTATTAGGGTCTGGGTAGGAAAATAAAGGTTTAGACGAATCCTTAAGAAGACGGAATGGCTGCAATCCAGATATATTCTGCCTTTAGCTCTGAACAAGGTCATATTCCCTGTATTGATCTGTTGGCAACTTGAGGTTCTTCTGAACTTTCAACTACTTAAGTCCAAGACCAAGAGGACCTTTGCATAACTGCATCTTAGGTGCTCACTGGAACCATTTCTGGATCAGGAGGTGTTGTACATAACCATATGACCTTGTCACTTTTTGCCTGGATTGCTGCAATTTGTTCTACATGGACTGCCCTAGAAGACCAACCAGACTTCAGCTGGTTCAGTATGCAGTCACCTGAGTAGTTATGGCTTCAAAGCAAATTGTATACAGGTAGTCCTTGACGTATAGCAGCATTCCCATGGTCACGTGATCAAAATCTGGATGCTTGGCATCTGGTTCATATTTATGACGGCTGCAGTGTCGCAGGGGTCATATGATCACCTTTTGCAACCTTCAGACATGCAAAGACAATGGGGAAGCCAGTTTCATTTAACAACCACATAATTCACTTAACAACTGCGGTGAGTCACTTAACTGGCAAAAAAGGTTATAAAATGGGGCAAAACTCACTTAATAACTGCCTTGACCAGCAATGTTAATGTAACATAAATCATGAAATACAATCACTAATGGGCTACCAATGATAAATGTTCAGATACAACCAAGGGCCAAAAGTGTGCTGAAATTAATTAGAAGGAGGTGTTCATTGTGTATGAGATATCCTAAACTACATTTCAGACAATCTACGGTACATGTAGAATGTCTTTCTGTCACTTCCCCCCTTCTGAATAAAAGAAAACCTAAGATAAATATGCTAATCACAATGTCTCTAATCATTTGATACCAACAACACAGACTGATCAGGAACTCACCTGCTTATGAAAAAAACAAAACCTATCTAACCAAGATTTAATTCTTTTTCTCCAAATGGAAAATATCCCATAATTAAAGCTGGCTAAAGTTTGTGAAAATAAGCATTTATTATTTACACCAAGGCATTACCCCACTCCCACCAAAAGACACAGATGTACTCAGCCAAGGGACTAACTAAAGATATACTAATTTCTCCTGCAAAAGTAATACCTAGATGTAAAAATGGCCTGGCCTATCCCAAAATGTTCCTTGCTGTGCCTTCAACAATATAACAGCCTTTTCTTTTGGTCCAAATAATAATAATAATAATAATAATAATAATAATAATAATAATAATAATAATAATAATAATAATAATAATAATAATAATAATAATAATAATAATAATAATAATAATAATAATAATATAAAAAAAGACCAAATGAAGAACAGAATAGAGGCATGGGAAGACAAAGCACTACATGGCCAGTACATTAAAAAAATAGCTGGGAAAGCAGATAATAACAAGACCTGGCAATGGCTAAGAGCAGGAAAATTGAAGAAAGAGACCGAGGGACTAATTCTGGCTGCACAAGACCAAGTCTTAAGGACAAATGCATATAAAGTCAAAATTGAGAAGACAGCAACAGACAGTAAGTGCCGCCTATGCAAAGACACTGAAGAAACAGTGAACCACCTGATAAGCTGCTGCAAGAAGATCGCACAGACTGACTACAAGCAGCGGCATGACAAAGTAGCAACAATGGTGCATTGGAAGATCTGCAAGAAATATCATTTGCCTGTAAGCAAAAACTGGTGGGATCATAAAATAGAGAAAGTCATAGAAAATGATAAAATTAAACTGCTCTGGGACTTCAGAATTCAAACAGACAAACACCTGCAACATAACACCCCGGACTTAACAATTGTCGATAGGAAAGACAAAAAAGTCTGGATAGTGGACGTGGCAGTGCCTGGAGACGAGAAAGAACTGGAGAAGATAACAAAATACAAAGACCTACAAATAGAAATAGAAAGACTGTGGCAAAAGCAAGCAACAGTAGTACCAATAGTAATAGGCGCCTTGGGTGCAATCCCAAAACAACTGGAGCACCACTTGAACACCATTGGCATCGACAAATTCGCCATTAGTCAATTGCAAAAGACGGCCTTACTAGGAACTGCTTCCATCCTGCGACGATGTCTGTAATACCATCAAACATCCATGTCTGCCTATCCCAGGTCCTTGGTAAGGACTCGATAGGTAGACAAAATGCCAAATCCAGTCTGAACATCTGGCTGACTGTGAGATGATCATAATAATAATAATATAATAAAAAGTTGGAAGGGACCTTGGAGGTCATCTAGTTCAACCCCCTGCTCAGGCAGGAAACCCTATACCATTTCGGACAAATGGCTGTCCAGTTTCACGCAAACGAAGAACTTAACACCTATCCCAAATCTTCTCCAGCCAAGGTTTTTGTTTGTTTTATAGGCAAACCAGGTGCCCAGTGTCCACACCAGAAGGACTTCTCCTGCTCATTCCATGAAGCCTGTATCAGAATGACTGTTACAGCTTAATAATAATAACAACAACAATAATAATAACAATACAGTTGGAAGGTACCTTGGAGGTCATCTATTCCAACCCCCTGCTCAGGCAGGAAACACTATACCATTTCAGACAAATGGCTACCCAGTCTCTTCTTAAAAACTTCCAGTGTTGGAGCATTCACACTTTCTGGAGGCAGGTTGTTCCACTGGTTAATTGTTCTGTCAGGAAGTTTCTCCAGCACTGAGATGGAGACTCCACCATTGGGTAGTAGACTGTATTCCTGCCCAATCAGATCAAGTCAGCCAAAGTTGCCACGCCCGCCCTGGACCGTGATCTCCAGTCTTTGACTTGATCTTGCCCAGGACAGACGTTGCAAGTTTGGCTCTAGGCAGGTACAGTCATTGGTGGATCTCCATTCCCCTTCCCACTTCTAAATTTAATAATTAAGTAAGTGCTTGCACTTAATTTGGGTTTCCTCACTCCCCTCTCAGCAATTCCTGTGAGTACTTTGGGGGAAAAG
>NW_015386262.1:1241311-1242846 GCF_001527695.2 Protobothrops mucrosquamatus | reverse complement strand
GAGAGTTCTTCAACAGGTTTTACACCAAAGTGCCACTCGGGACCAGTCTACTACCCACCCTCAGGGACAGTAGGCTTTGGTATGTCCCAATGGTGGAGTCTCCATCTCAGTGCTGGAGAAGGGGCGTTGTCTTACCTGAACGCCTTTTCTCAGCACGGAGATGGAGACTCCACCTCCCTCCCTTGTAGTTTGTATAAGCTTAGGGTCAGTTAGTTTGGTGAGCCACAACGTCTTGCTGTCAGTCAATGGCTACGCTCGCGTCAAAGACTGGAGATCACGGTCCAGGGCGGGCGTGGCAACTTTGGCTGACTTGATCTGATTGGGCAGGAATACAGTCTACTACCCAATGGTGGAGTCTCCATCTCCGTGCTGAGAAAAGGCGTTCAGGTAAGACAACGCCCCTTCTCCTTAGTTCTAGGTTGCTTCTCTCCTTGATTAGTTTCCATCCGTTGCTTCTTGTCCTGCCTTTAGGCGCTTTGGAAAATAGCTTCACTCCCTCTTCTTTGTAGCAGCCCCTGAGATATTGGAACATCGCTATCATGTCCCCCCTCGTCCTTCTCTTCGTTAAATTAGGCCAGGGGTAGGCAACCTTGGCTCTTTTATGACTCGTGGACTTCAACTCCCAGAATTCCTGAGCCAGCATGGCTCAGCTTGGAAACCTCTCCCTTTCCGCTCAGCATGGCTGGCTCAGGAATTCTGGGAGGTGAAGTCCACGAGTCATAAAAGAGCCAAGGTTGCCTACCCCTGAACTAGGCATACCCAATTCCAGCAGCCGTTCCTTATATGCTTTAGCCTCTAGTCCCCTAATCATCTTTGTTGCTCTTCTCTGTACTCTTTCTAGAGTCTCAACATCTTTTTTACATCGTGGTGACCAAAACTGGATGCAGTATTCCAAGTGTGGCCTTACCAAGGCATTGTAAAGTGGTATTAATACTTCACGTGAATTTGATTCTATCCCTCTGTTATTGCAGCCTAGCACTGTGTTGGCCTTTTTGGCAGCTGCAGCACACTGCTGGCTCATATTTAAGTGATTGTCCACTAGGACTCCGAGATCCCTCTCACAGTTACTACTATTGAGCAATAGTAGTATACTATACCTGTACATTTGGTTTTTCTTGCCTAAATGTAGAACTTTACTTTTTTCACCATTGAATTTCATTTTGTTAGATAGTGCCCAGTGTTGAAGTCTGTCCAGATCCTCCTGTATCTTAAGCCTGTCTTCTGGAGTGTTGGTTATTCCTGCCAACTTGGTGTCGTCTGCAAATTTGATGATTTCCCCATCTATCCCCTCATCCAAATCGTTGATGAAGATGTTGAAGAGCACTGGGCCCAGAACAGCCCTGGGGCACTCCACTACACACTTCCCTCCATGTAGATGCGGTTCCATTGAGGACCACACGCTGAGTACGGCCGGTCAGCCAGCTACGGAT
The DNA here is from genome assembly GCF_001527695.2 of Protobothrops mucrosquamatus. Lineage (NCBI taxonomy): Eukaryota > Metazoa > Chordata > Lepidosauria > Squamata > Viperidae > Protobothrops > Protobothrops mucrosquamatus. The sequence continues at coordinate 1,241,416 of NW_015386262.1, read as the reverse complement.
TCCAGTGTAAAGCATCAAATACAGGCAGGTAGCATTTCTGTATCTTTCTGAAAGAAGATTGAATGTGTGGAAGCCTATACTGTGAGTACCAAAATATAAAGTACA
>NW_015386262.1:1236056-1237727 GCF_001527695.2 Protobothrops mucrosquamatus | reverse complement strand
TTGCCCAAAATCAGAAAGAACATAATTCTATTCAATGTTACGCTTCTCAAGCAGTAAAAAAATTGTAGAGATATAAGCTTAGGTTTACAGCTAAAGTCACAGGATTTCTCCTCCTCCTACAACTTCCACCTTCTTGACCCAAACTCATCTGCCTAGACCTTACAATCCTACCAGGACTGGAATTTCCTTACCTTAACTTGATCCTATCAGATACCTTTAACATCCCCTGCAACCCTCTACGGCAGGGGTGTCAAACTCAATTTCACTGAGGGCCGCATCAGCATTGCGGTTGCCCTCGGAGGGGCCGGGTGGGTGTGGCCAGGGTGGGTGCGGCCTACTGAGTGGGCATGGGCGGAGTGGGTGTGGCCTACTGGGTGGGCGTGGTTTTGGCAGGCAGCGGGGCGCTCTCCTCACAGCGCTGAGAGGTTGAGCCGGGCGGTGTGAAGCTTGCCAACTTTGCACCTTGCTGCCTGCTGAAACTGGGCAGGCTGGGGGCTAGGGAGCATTGCACTTCTCATCAGATTCGCGCCACCCAGCTCAGCTCTTGGCACTGTGAGGAGAGCGCCCCGCTGCCTGCTGAAACCGGGCAGGCTGGGAGCTGGGCGGCCTCACGTTTCTTTTTGGATTTGCGCCGCCCGGCTCAGGTGAAGTAGGCGAGGGCCATTTGCTGGCCACTTCCAGGTGATGGTGCATTTCTTCATCCCTCACAAAGGGTGACACCTCCCCAGCATGCACCCAGGGGGCGGGGCCAACACAGCAGGGGCTGGTTCCTCACTGTTTCCAGACAGCCTTGTGGAGCTAAGACTGAATGCGTTTCAGCATAGATGGCCACCACAAAATTGTACATTGGCTCCCGGCCGTTCCCTCACTGTTTCCAGGATGGCTTTGCGGGCCACATGAAACCACTTCGCGGGCCGCATCCGGCCCCCGGGCCTTGTGTTTGACATGTCTGCTCTACGGATATTATCCCATCTACTTTTATTCAATTTAGTTCAACCTTTGCTTTGTTTATACTGTTTCCTGGAAAAATCCCAGGTAGATATGAATACTACATGATATTAATAACATAATAATCACAATGTGATAGTGTGGGACCACTTATTCCTTGAGGGTATCTACCTACTTGACTAGAATGGATAGGATGAGCAAGCTCTAATTCACTTCCACAAAATATTGTCATTTTGCAGATCTAGGAAGAGTGCTTTTTCAGTGACCCACCTTATGGGAAGATATTCTTCCCACAACAACCTGGCAGCCCCCCCCCCAAAAAAAAACCCCTCTCAGCTTTCAGGAAGGCCATTACAACCTGGTTCTTTACCCAGATTCTATGGAGAGTTGTTGGGACACCTGGAAGGTTGATGGAGGGGTAGGATTGTTAGTTTTTTTATATGTTTTCATGGGTTTTATAGTTTTATTGTTGTGAGTTACCCAGAGAGGGCAGTTATACAAATCTTAAATACAATAAAATACATTTTAATTTCACCACAGAATAGAAAAAATGAAATATATGATTTAACAGCAGTATTTCCAATGATCTCAGTATGCCCAAAGACACCAGTCAGTCTCTCTGTCCCACATGACTTATTTTTTTTACACTTTCTTAGTAAAGTTCTGCTCTCCAGAATTGTCTACCTTTCCCAAAATGCCCTTTGTCAGGTTCCCGTTTAAACT
>NW_015386262.1:1231218-1235956 GCF_001527695.2 Protobothrops mucrosquamatus | reverse complement strand
TATTTCAAGGACAGAGATGAGACAAATAGTGTGAAGGAGTGGCGGCAACAGCAATGGGATGCCATGTCAAAGCTAGCAGTTTTGCAGCAGGAAAAGTCCATTTTAATCAATGATAGCTTTCCCCTCCATTATTCAAGTTCTTACACATTAGTTGTGTTCACCATCATACTAAATTGCATTATGGGTAAGTTTTACTTTACAGTCTGTTGTGAGTCCACATGTAGTGTGAAAGGCCACTACAGCCTGTTTACTTGCTTATTTATTTATGAATTTGATTTATCTGGTGCCCAACCATGCACAAATCTGAGAGACTTACAAAGATTTAAAAAACAGCATAAATAATTCAATGCAAAGACATAGCCCTTCTGAGGTAAAAATATTCTACCAACCACGGTTTAAAAATTGCTTAGTACCATCTAAGAAAAGAAATGAAACAATGTTCTCCCAAAGATGCTTTTCCACGAGGCAACTGGACTTTCTTGTTTTTCTTTGAAGACATTTCACTTCTCATCCAAGAAGCTTCTTCAGCTCTGACTGGATGGTGGGGAATGGAAAGATTTATACTCCTGCAGACAGCTGGTCATTTGCATTCTTTTAGCAAGTCATTAAAGGTACCTGGAGGCTTATCTGTGTCTTCAGGGTCACCTGAGTGGTGCAAATGGATATGGAGCCTTCTTGGAACTGTTGAAAGAACTGTGTTGTAGACTGGAAATAAATGTTGGATCCCTCCCCCTCTGTTGAGAGAGGGCTGTTCAATTTTGACATACATGGCCTCTTTCACTCTTTCAAAACAGCGGTCCCTCTTTGTCCAAACCCTCTTTGGGTTTGTTCTCCTATGTTGTATCATGCGTTTATGAAGTTGTTTTGTTTCCCCAATGTACAGATCTTCACATGGCTCACCACATTGTACTGCATATACCACGTTGCTCAGTTTGTATCTGGGTGTTTTATCCTTGGGGTGGACAAGCTTTTGCCTTAGTGTATTCTGAGCTTTTCCGATATTCCTGCAATGTATGGAATGACTACGTTGCTTTGTTTATTGTTGTCTTTGTCTGTTATGGAGGAGCTCCTGCTAGATCTTTTTTGAGATTTGATGAAGGCTCACTTGGGATAGCCACATGTTCCGAAGACTTCCTTGATGTGTTTTATTTCTTTTTCTTTTCCTTCTTTGCTGGTAGGCAAGCCTTCAGCTCTGTGGTGTAGAGTTCTCATAATTCCCATTTTGTGCTCCAGTGGGTGATGTGAATAAAAATGTAAATATTGATCTGTGTGAGTGGGTTTTCTGTAAATTTCAATGTTAAGGCTTCTGTCTTCCTTAATGTATACAGCACAGTCCAGGAAAGCTAGACTATTTTCCTTAACATCTTCACGTGTGAATTTGATGTATTTGTCTATTGGGTTGATATATTTGATGAATGCTTCTAATTCCTGTGTTTTGATCTTGACCCAAATATCATCCACATACCTATACGAGTGAGTGGGTGGAATTCCTGTGAAGGAGTTTAGGGCTTTGGTTTCTACCTCTTCCATGTAGAGATTGGCCACAATGGGGGACATAGGTGAGCCCATGGCGCAGCCATGTTTTTGCTTGTATTGAAAATAGTAGTGATCAGCCAGAGGTCCAGTATGGCACATATGTGGTCTGGGCTGAGGTTGGTTCTGTCATGTAGGGTGCTGTCTTGTATCAGATGTTTTTTTTTCCACTACCATGACAGCTTCAATTTTGGGATGCAAGTGAAGAGTGAAGTCACATCATAGGAAACCATCCGCGTCCAGTTTTATTTTCAAATCTTGCTGGCAAAGTTGTGTGAATTATTGATGTGATGAATGGTATTACCAACTAGAGGAGCTAGTATGGTAGTTAGATATTTTGCAATGTTGTAGGTGACTGAGTTGATGCTGCTAACAATTGGTCTGAGTGGTGTTCCTTCTTTGTGGATTTTGGGAAGTCCATATATGCATGGCATGGCTTCCCCACGGTAAAGACAGTAGTATTGTGGCTTGTTGATGGCAATCCCCTTTAGTAATTGTTGCAAGAAATCAATGACCTTTTTCTTGTAACTGCTGGTAGGATCTCTCTTCAGGATCTCGTATGTGGCAGTGTCCTTCAGAAGACTGTTCACCTTGGCCTTGTAGTCATCTGTGTTCAGGATGACTATGTGTCTTCCTTTATCAGCTGCTCTCCTTTCTTGAATTGTGAGGTTGGAAGGGATGTTTTGGCATTGGCAAGGGCTGCAGATATCTTCATCCTTAATTGTTCTGCCTCTGGTTCTGCCAGTTTATTGTTCCCGATGGCTGATTCTGTGACTGTGAGGACATCTACAATGGGTAGCTGTTCTGGTGTTACCACAAAATTCAGTCATTTGGCTAAAACATTATTTTCTGTTTGGGTAAGGGTTGGTTCTTCTCTTTTGTGTGTTTTTTCCTGTCTAAGCTGTAGGATGAAAAATTTGCCTTTTTGTCATTCTTTGGACTTGGTGTTGTGCTAGTTGTGCTTTCTTTGCAAATTCTGTGACCTGTTCTAATACGTCTGTTGATAGAAGTGATTTCAGTTCTTGGAGTTTGTGTTCTACTCTGTCTTTCAAAACCTCAATTGTAAAAATTAGTCTGTTTTATTCTTTCATTTAGAAGTTGGAGCTGTGCTTTCTGCAGGCTGTTGGGGAGGAGTCTGTGTTGTCTGCACCTCAAACCGAAATGCAAAACGGTTCCTGTAGTCTGCAATTTTTCTGGAAATCCATTCATACGCTCGCAGCATTCAAAGAGTGTTCATCCCAAAGTGCATAGCTAAATGTTTATGGAGATTCTCAGTTATCCACATCATAGGATGAAACAATGGTTTTCTACTCTCTCCGGGTCTCCAATCAGCTAACTGCATTGGTCTGAAAGGGCCATCTGCAACATTTCTTGTTTTTGTTTCCTCTAGTAAGGAGCTCCAAACCCATGCAATGAAGGAAAGAACCATCTGTTTAATTCTCCCAGAACTTCTCAAGGTAGTACCTATCTCTTCTACGTCTTGGATATTGGGAACATAGCTTACTTGCTTTGGCTATAAAGAAATCAATACTTAAACAGGCCCTCTTTTGTTACTGTTTTAGATGATTCTCAAATCTAGGGCAACATGTAGTTCACCACCAGTAATAAAAACCCAACATTTGCAGCCAAGCCTTCTCTAAGACTGACCCTATCTAAACAATTTAAATTTCTCCAATGATTTCTATAAGTTTGTTCAAACAGACATAAAAAAGGGATAATTTTTTTCTGATGTGACTCTGCTTATTTACTTCTCAATTTTATCAGCAAACATCCCTCTAGCCCTATAGTGATGGCCTCCACGTGGCTCAAATGTGGTGATAAAATTGTAATTTTCTTTCTCTTTCTCTTATTTTGTATAAATCTCCCCTAATATATTTTGATAAACACTACATCCCCCTTGGCCTTCAGAGACCAATAAATATATGAATAAAGCAAGTGCTGCTTCAGCAGCTAAAGGTTAACATCACTGCTCTTCACCTTTGCTCCTGAAAGGCCCTCTGAAGCAGCCAAAAATTGCCTTGTTTGCATGACACCCTGAACTGCATTGGGGCAGAGGTTGCATATAATAAATAGTTAAGACCCGGACAGTGTAGTGGGGGGCTCTATCAAGGAATGAAATGTCACCTAAGACAACCTAATCACATGTGTTATTCAAACAAGGACTCAATTCTTTCCTCCTGTTTTACTTTCTGCTCCCTTCCCCATAATCCAGAGAATGTGTGGGTGTGAAAAGAGGCCATCCCACCCTTGCACAATGGCACCAATCCCCACAATGGCACCAACCCCAAATGCGCCACCATAGATATCCACTTTTTTTTTATTCTGCAAGGGGAAAAAAATAATAGGCTGGGAGGTTGCCAAATAGGCAGCTTCCTATGTTTTTTTTTACCTGTATGCTATGAATGATTGGTTCAGCTACATCATGCAAATATGCCCATTTAATACTGTAAATATTATAATTGCATAAAAATGCAAACCAATTAAACAAAACAAATGGCATTGGCTGCATTACCAGGATTTGAGAACCCCACTGCGTTTACACTCTGGGCATCTCTTCTTAGAAGAGACTTCTATACATTGGTTTGATACGGTATTCCCAGGATTAGATTTGTGTAAGATTGAAGTCCAAGGCAAAGTTGCTGTAGAAAACAAGGCGAAGCATGCAGGGTAGAAGACTAGAGTCTTCAACTGTCTTGGGTCTTTTGAGTCTTCACTCGCTGTCAACCTTTGCTTTGGTATAGCATTTGATGGTGCCTTGCCTAATCTCCAGCACTTAACCTTGAAGAGAAATGGCTCCCACCCCGTGTTAGTATCTGGTGATTAAAATGAAAAAAAAATGTATTTCTAGTATCGCCACCTCCTGGCTGTACAGCATCGAGAAGTGTGGTTAGAAGCTTCCGCCATTCTTGGCAATGTAGACCAACTTCACTAGAAACCAATTTGTAAGAAATATAATTTCTGTAATAATTTTTTTAACTTAAGCTATTTAAAAGTCAAAATTTCCGATTAAAGGAAGAAAACAGAACTCTATTCAAATCATAAGAAAACAATAGCTTTAAAAGGAAGTTACAAAAAATAAAACCACCGCCAATGTTTACAGCACTCCAAACAGACCCAAAACACGGTCCACTATAAATAAAAAAGAACATATGATAAAGAAATTGGAGTGAAATTTCAAATTGTTCCAAATCACAAAATTTCAAAA
>NW_015386262.1:1227630-1230515 GCF_001527695.2 Protobothrops mucrosquamatus | reverse complement strand
TTATATTCCACCATTCTATGCTTATTTTGAATATAAACAATCCATCTTCTCCATATTGATAAAAATTGTTCATTTGAGTGATCCTTCAAATAAGCCGAAATCTTTGCCATTTCAGCAAGATGCGAAACCTTCAATCTCCAGTCCTCTATTGTAGGTAAAACTTTACTCTTCCAGTTTTGAGCTATCAACAAACGGGCAGGAGGATCTGGATATCTTTGTGTGTATATGACAGAGAGGATCTCTCCCTTATGAAGATGTGAATTCTGTATTTGCACTTATTTGGCATCTCAGTTGGCTGGCTGTGAATGAATGCTATTCTTTCTTCCATTTCATGCTTTCTAGAAATAACTAGGGATTCATTCTAAAGCAGCAGGGATAGGTACATGTAGGTCCTTTCCTAGCAACTGAGGACTATTAGGGTCTGGGTAGGAAAATAAAGGTTTAGACGAATCCTTAAGAAGATGGAATGGCTGCAATCCAGATATATTCTGCCTTTAGCTCTGAACGGGGTCATATTCCCTGTATTGAGCTGTTGGCAACTTGAGGTTCTTCTGAACTTTCAACTACTTAAGTCCAAGACCAAGAGGACCTTTGCATAACTGCATCTTAGGTGCTCACTGGAACTATTTCTGGATCAGGAGGTGTTGTACATAACCATATGACCTTGTCACTTTTTGCCTGGATTGCTGCAATTTGTTCTACATGGACTGCCCTAGAAGACCAACCAGACTTCAGCTGGTTCAGTATGCAGTCACCTGAGTAGTTATGGCTTCAAAGCAAATTGTATACAGGTAGTCCTTGACGTATAGCAGCATTCCCATGGTCACGTGATCAAAATCTGGATGCTTGGCATCTGGTTCATATTTATGATGGCTGCAGTGTCGCAGGGGTCATATGATCACCTTTTGCAACCTTCAGACATGCAAAGACAATGGGGAAGCCAGTTTCATTTAACAATCACATAATACACTTAACAACTGCGGTGAGTCACTTAACTGGCAAAAAAGGTTATAAAATGGGGCAAAACTCACTTAATAACTGCCTTGACCAGCAATGTTAATGTAACATAAATCATGAAATACAATCACTAATGGGCTACCAATGATAAATGTTCAGATACAACTAAGGGCCAAAAGTGTGCTGAAATTAATTAGAAGGGAGTGTTCATTGTGTATGAGATATCCTAAACTATATTTCAGACAATCTACATGTAGAATGTCTTTCTGTCACTTCCCCCATCTGAATAAAGGAAAACCTAAGATAAATATGCTAATCACAATGTCTCTAATCATTTAATACCAACAACACAGACTGATCAGGAACTCACCTGTTATGAAAAAAACAAAACCTATCTAACCAAGATTTAATTCTTTTTCTCCAAATGATAAATATCCCATAATTAAAGCTGGCTAAAGGTTGTGAAAATAAGCATTTATTATTTACACCAAGCCATTACCCCACTCCCACCAAAAGACACAGATGTACTCAGCCAAGGGACTAATTAAAGATATACTAATTTCTCCTGCAGAAGTAATACCTAGATGTAAAAATGGCCTGGCCTATCCCAAAATGTCCCTTGCTGTGCCTTCAGCAATATAACAGCCTTTTCTTTTGGTCCAGATAATAATAATAATAATAATAATAATAATAATAATAATAATAATAATAATGATGATGATGATGATGATGATGATGATGATGATGATGATGATGATGATGATGATGATGATGATGATGATGATGATGATGATGAAAGGGACCTTGGAGGTCATCTAGTCCAAACCCCCTGCTCAGGCAGGAAACCCTATACCATTTCGGGCACATGGCTGTCCAGTCTCTTCTTAAAAACTTCCAGTGTTGGAGCATTCACCGCTTCTGGAGGCAGGTTGTTCCACTGGTTAATTGTTCTAACTGTCAGGAAATTTCTCCTTAGTTCTAAGTTGCTTCTCTCCTTGATTAGTTTCCATCCGTTGCTTCTTGTCCGGCCTTCAGGCGCTTTGGAAAATAGCTTGACTCCCTCTTCTTTGTGGCAGCCCCTGAGAAATTGGAACACTGCTATCATGTCCCCCCTCGTCCTTCTCTTCATTAAACTAGACATACCCAATTCCAGCAGCCGTTCCTTATATGCTTTAGCCTCCAGTCCCCTAATCATCTTTGTTGCTCTTCTCTGTACTCTAGTTTCTAGAGTCTCAATATGTTTTTTACATCGTGGTGACAAAAACTGGATGCAATAGTCCAAGTGTGGCCTTACCAAGGCTTTGTAAAGTGGTATTAATACTTCATGTGATCTTGATTCTCTCCCTCTGTTAATGCAGCCTAGCACTGTGTTGGCCTTTTTGGCAGCTTGCAGCACACTGCTGGCTCATATTTAAGTGACTGTCCACTAGGACTCCGAGATCCCTCTCACAGTTACTACTATTGAGCAAGGTACCCCCTATACTATACCTGTACATTTGGTTTTTCTTGCCTAAATGTAGAACTTTACTTTTTTCACCATTGAATTTCATTTTGTTAGATAGTGTCCAGTGTTCAAGTCTGTCCAGATACTCCTGTATCTTAAGCCTGTCTTCTGGAGTGTTGGTTATTCCTGCCAACTTGGTGTCGTCTGCAAATTTGATGATTTCCCCATCTATCCCCTCATCCAAATCGTTGATGAAGATGTTGAAGAGCACTGGGCCCAGAACAGAGCCCTGGGGCACTCCACTACACACTTCCCTCCATGTAGATGCGGTTCCATTGAGGACCACACGCTGAGTACGGCCGGTCAGCCAGCTACGGATTCCAGTGTAAAGCATCAAATACAGGCAGGTAGCATTTCTGTATCTTTCTGAAAGAAGATTGAATGTGTGGAAGCCTATACTGTGAGTACCAAAATATAAAGTACA
>NW_015386262.1:1208811-1227350 GCF_001527695.2 Protobothrops mucrosquamatus | reverse complement strand
AGCCCTGGGGCACTCCACTACACACTTCCCTCCATGTAGATGCGGTTCCATTGAGGACCACACGCTGAGTACGGCCGGTCAGCCAGCTACGGATTCCAGTGTAAAGCATCAAATACAGGCAGGTAGCATTTCTGTATCTTTCTGAAAGAAGATTGAATGTGTGGAAGCCTATACTGTGAGTACCAAAATATAAAGTACACTGAGAAGGAAATTCACATCTCAAAATCTGAAATATATTGTATATGAGAACCAGTGATAGTTATGGATATAGCACACTAAATAAACTGGCTAAATTTGGTGACATTTCAAACACAAATAATTTTATAAGACAATCAGCCAATATAATCAGACTCGTATCTATAGTGGTGTAAGTGATGATTCTATTGCCATGCAGCAAAGAAACTGTACAACATAGTTTAGGTGGAGAATTCAGCTTCCTGAAAATTGCCCTTTTCATTTTTAAGGAGAGGTTGTTATTGATTCTTATGGCTTTGAATATGCTTGGAATTACATATAAGGTGAAATCTGGTGAGAGTGATGATTTTTAAAAATCCTAGATATGAAAGAGTAGGAAAATAACTCATTCTTTTCCATTACCACATTGTAAACACAAGTTATGTTGCAATATAAATTACGCAGATGTATAATTTATACAGGTTACAGAAACAAAGTCTTATCACATCAAGATCAGGATTATATAAGCATGATTTTAAAAGTGGTTGGTACAGAATTTACATTCCATACATATACAATAATAAATTAAGCAAATGGTTCTGTAGATACAAGATAACCCATGCCCTCAAATACCTAAAGATATCCAGCTATCTTTACCCTTAAGTTATTACTAACTTAATTATTCTGATGTCATAACAGGTTTTCCAGGCCTTGGACCAGGCAACTGAATATTTATAGAAGTTGTGAAAGTCTTTGATTCTGTTCCAAGATTGACCTCGAAATTTAATCAAGTTGATTTGTATTTAAACAATGAGGTTTCAAGATAATGTACAATGTCACAGAGCCTTTTTACATCGCTTTATGACTAACTCCTGTGTGTAACTTGTAATCTTTCCATTTCCCTTATCCTTCTAATTACAGGATCATAATTTATCAAATATGAAAGGATAACACCTTAATATATAGCATCGTGTTATTGTATAATACAATCCCTTGTTAAGTAAAAGTGGATTTTTAAGGAAAAAAGATCAGGACAGCCTGCTTGTTAAATTCCTGTATTAGAATTGCCAACATACCTACTATAAATCTTTTGCTGAATCTGTGGCCCAGTTATTTTATTACCATCAAACAAACCTCAAAGGGCTTAATAGCTTTCCCTTCATCAGCACTACTGTGGTTTATTTATGTGTATTTAGCTCCTCAAGTTTCTTGAGTCAGTTGTCCGTTTTAAAGAGCCTCCTTTGGAGACTCTGGATTCTAGGACAAACCACTATTTGTATTTTCAAGCTCTGGCCTCCCTTGAGTTTTCTTGTTGGATGTTTATTACTTTCTTGCTACAAAACTAGATTATACAGGAAAGAAGCAACATCACACTGACACCATTAATTAATCTATGTTCAATGGGTTCTTGTGAGCATCCCTCTGGAACTATTTTAAACAGATTTCTTCTCCGGTGACTAATGGCATCACCAATAACTACTTAGCAAAGCAATACTACAGAATCCTTTTCCTACAAAAAAGTAAGTCAGGTCCCAGTGAATTTGGACTGTAGCCTAAGACTTTTTGATCTAGTTCACTGAACATATTAAGTCATAATGTGATTTATTTGGTTTTGGCCACTGGGGCTTGCAAAATGTTGAATTAAGACTCAGCCTGAGTCTTAAAATGGATCAGAACTTGGAAGGACTTAATCAGTTAATATATCTTGTATTAGATCTGGGTAGTAAGACTGCTGGGAAAACCAGTACTTTCCCAATTTTTGACCAGCATACTTTTTTTTAACAAAAAAGAGGCTTTATTATGGAGTAAGTAGGGAAAGGGCTATATCAGTATAATATATCCTTTCTGATGTGTGTGTTCTTTCTCTTCTTCACACTTAAAGTGAGATCCCATTAAACCTGGAAAGTATGTATTTTTCTTCTGTCACCACCTACCCCTTTTTTTGTTCAGAAATTCTTTTGTCTTTCTCCTTTATTTCTCTGAAGCAACTAGGTAAAACAATCACCTTGTTAACATTTAAACTTAGAAATAACTTAAAATCGTCTATAAGCAGGTTCACCTCATATTACAAGTACTCATTGTCAAATATATTGGTGCCTCCTGCAGATTATGGGTAGATTGTGATATGATATGATATGATATATAACTGATAGACAGAGCTGCCAAACAATAAAGGCTTTTCTTTTCAAGCTGTTCCAAACATACTATTTATAATGACAGACAAATTGGATTACATGAAGAAGACATCCAGATTTAAAATATAAATGAAGATTTATAGCCCAGCCTTTGATTATAGCAAAAAAGCTCCCACTGACTATACATGAGAGCAATTCAATATTTGATCCAGATTACTTGAGAACAACTTTATTTTTGCATGCAGTGCTTACCAATAAAACTTCAAACAAGTTAAATGTTCAACTGGCAATTCTTTATACTGACTTTTTCTTCTATATGGAGTTGCTAATTGTCAGCATACAAACACGACAAAGAGTTTCTTCTGGATTTCTGAGCGTTTAAATAAACATTTTATTAATAAGGGGGGGAAAGGCAGAGATGGGGGGAGATAGACGGGTTGGGGGAGTTGAAGCGAACATAAATGGGGTGGAGCAAGAGAAATATGAGGTCCTGGCCTAACGACTGCAATTGGGACTATTAGAACTGCTGTCACTAAGTGGTGTGGTCACATGATGTTTCACCTAACAACTGCATCACTTAGTGACAGAAATTCCAGTCCAAACTGCTGTTGTAAGTCAAGAACTAACTGTATATGAATGTTCTTGAAAGCAATCCTTAGAGTCTTCACTAGAACTTACTCAATTCTAAATGTACATAGAATCACAGGGCAGGAAGTAAAAATGTAGTATACACAAACAGTTAGGTTTATCATATTTTATACAACCAAGTGTGATGTGTGCATAATGGCAACTTCCTCAAGCCACTTTTTCTAAGGAGTATGACTGTAGGATTGGGAAGTAGCTTAGTAAGGAGGCTAGGGCTTCCTTCAAGGCTGAGCCATGAAAATAAGAAACAGCTCTGAAGCTGAGATGTGGTATGATTCCCTGCAGATTTTGTTTGATGTATTTGGTAAATGGCCGAGGCAGCTTTGAAAGAATTGGCAGCCAGAGCACCGTTCCACTTCAGAGATGTATGAGCAAATACAGACAGAACAGCTCAGAGGTGAAATCAACAACTTTTCTTTCCCAGTGCAAAAAGAGGCTAAAAGGAAACAAAAAGGGTTTCTGAAGGCAGAATCAGATTTCCAGTTTGCATGGTATTGAAGCATCTCTTGAATAATGGTAATAATAATAAAAAAAACAATGTCCTGACCTGTGATGTTGCCTTGGTAACATATATGGAGATTTGTATATTTGGGATTGTGTTGACCTTGTTACTGAAGTCTTGCCCAAAATCAGAAAGAACATAATTCTATTCAATGTTACGCTTCTCAAGCAGTAAAAAAATTGTAGAGATATAAGCTTAGGTTTACAGCTAAAGTCACAGGATTTCTCCTCCTCCTACAACTTCCACCTTCTTGACCCAAACTCATCTGCCTAGACCTTACAATCCTACCAGGACTGGAATTTCCTTACCTTAACTTNTTTAATTTCACCACAGAATAGAAAAAATGAAATATATGATTTAACAGCAGTATTTCCAATGATCTCAGTATGCCCAAAGACACCAGTCAGTCTCTCTGTCCCACATGACTTATTTTTTTTACACTTTCTTAGTAAAGTTCTGCTCTCCAGAATTGTCTACCTTTCCCAAAATGCCCTTTGTCAGGTTCCCGTTTAAACTTGGCAGAAGCTACTCAGACATCCACCAAGGCGTAATTAGATAAGAAGCTTGACTGCATATGAGAATGGAGCCACTTAGTGTGGCTAACTGCCCTTTGTCCACATGAGAGAGCAGCCCTTGTTGATACCCACTCCAGTTTAAATCCAGCACTTTTCCCTCACCTTTCTCACACCTTCTCAGATACTCTGCTTTGCACTCTCTTCAGGGCTGCAACTGTAGATGCTTGTAAATGGTTAACATAACTGGCACTTGTGTTGTGGAAAACTCTAGCTAACAGTGTGACTCCCTTGCCTTGTCCCATTCTTAAAAAATGAAAACTAGGAACTGCAGAAGCTCAGAGTCCCATCTTTTCAGAAAGAAACCCAACCCAAATAAGCTTGGATAATAAATAGGCAGCACCTTCCAAGAGCATCAAGCCCCGCATGGCTGGCAAACTCAGGGAACAAGAATCATTTGGATTTCTAGTCAATAATTGTTATTGCCAGTATGGTAATATAAAAGATCTTGACAGCCCGTGAAAGTCATTTTCCAGCTCAGTTTATACTTAATGTGACTTTCTTAAGTGTCTCTCATGTCCCCCACCCTTCAAAAACTAAGAAATCATTTCTGGAACTGCCTTGCTTCCTCCTTTAACAGTCATGCTCACTTCTCTGCATTTCCAGAGTCTGTTAGATATTCTGTCACAAAGAATAAAGGCTATGGAAGGTTGCATGCCAGTAAATTGGTGCTTTGTTACTGGTTGTGTTTCATATACCAACCATTTTGTGAAAAAGAAAGCTGCCTAAGTTGAGTCCCAATACCCTGGGGGAAAAGACCCAACTCCTATCTATTCATCCTTCATCATCTCAGATATACCCTCCTGCTATTTCTTGGGCAATGATGGTGAGTGAATTAACCTTTTATGCTGCTCAACTTTCAACTATTAGTTCATTAAGGTTTCTCCTATATATAATCTTAGCTATGTAGCTTTGGCTTGGATAAAAAGAGAGATAAAATTTAAATTAGAAATTAAAACATATACACACTCATGAACGAACACCTACCCATTTCTTTGAGCTCCATGTTGAAAAGTTCCAACCAGCATGCATCAATTTCATCTAGATCATAGCGACATACTCTCTGGGAATATGTTCTGGAAGCATCTGAACATTCAGAGCCGGACAGGTTCCTTGGAAAAGTCTGTGATGAAGAATGATCTAGCAGAGGTATTATCCTATGGAAGAAAACAAGCTTTGATGTAAAAGACAGATTTTGAGATAAAATAAGCCTATTATAAACATGTAGGTGGTATATTGAAACTATCAATAGGTATATTTAGCGGAAAAAAACACTAAATAAAGTAAGTGTTGAGTTCCTTTATCCAATATATACACAACTGTTTTGGAATGGAGAAATTTAGGTTTATAATAAATCCTGGGGTTGAGGCTCAAAACATATGCAAAATACCAGACTGAGGAAGATGATAAAAGGACCTTTTACACATGTTTTCGAAGTTATCCTTTCCACACTACAATCCTGATATACTAGAACGAAGAAAGTATTTAGCACATCAGATCACGTTGCAGAAGCCAAATTACACTCAACATAAAAATGGTGTTCATTACTGGCTCTCTGCATCTCTTGTAAACTATCAAGTATTACTACATAAAATTAAGAGTCTGCCTTGAAATTACTGTCAGTGACTTTTTTTGACAAGCAGGAAATGTCTTCTGAAAGACCTAACATGAGCAGAATAAAGGGTATAATGTCCTAAATACGAAATAGTTTAATATTCAGGTATGTTAAGAAAAAAGGGTTTTCTGAGAGACAAGAAGGGCCATTTAAAGTTGCACATATTTCACCTACGACCCTATTAAAAATTATTTCTGTTTAAATGATTCAATTGATCTCAAATGAGACCTCACTCATTACAATAAACACAGGTATTGTGTGCAAATTAGATGACCTTTGACTTTTTTTCTCACTCAGAACAAAACTTGCCTGATGCTCAGCAGCTATTATTCAAAGAACAAAGATAAGAAAAAAGATTCCTTCATTCAACTATAATCTGATTACAAATCGCTGTAACTTCATACCAAATAATTTTTTTTATTGTATCAAAAAGTACAGACAGGATTTAACCTGAGATAATTGCAAGTTAACCTCAAATTACAGAGTAACCCTATAAGCTTCTAAAGCCAGAGAATCCTATTGGTGCCCCTATAATATGATAGTTATATTGTTAAAAATAATATAACTAATGGATTGTCATCTGATACTTGTAATTATACCCAATAGTTTTTAAAAAAGGGAGACTGTTTAATCATAAGACTAGTTCAGCAGAACTCCACAGAGGCAGGTAACCTAACAGCATCTTAACAGCACTAGCAACAGCACCTAGACTTATATACCGCTTCACAGTGCTTTACAGCCCTTTCTAAGCGGTTTAACAGAGTCAGCATATTGCCCCCAACAATCTGGACCCTCATTTTACCAACCTTGGAAGGATGGAAGGCTGAGTCAACCCTGAGCCAGTGAGAATCAAGCTGCTGGCAGGCCGCAGAACTAGTCTGCAATAGGGTATTCTAACCACTGCGCCACCATGGCTCTTAAAACCACAGCTTTTTAAACCACAACTCTTTAAACTAGCTTGCTTGATTGCTGATTTTGAAATTACCTTAACATGTAAATTATTTTGCAAAGCTGGATAACACACATGGGTTATAAAACCTTCCAGAAAACTGTTAGATTAGCCACTGACATTCAGGAGCAAATACACTGGTAACAGACAGCATCTTTGAAGGTTTTGATTGTATAAAATCTACTGGTTAAAGTGTATGGTGATATCACTGCATCACCTTCTTCCCTGTAGCCCTCAAATCTTATCCTCGCCAAAGGCTATAAAAGAGATAAGATATACAAAACAATTGTGCGGATATGAAAGCAAAATCCTCCCCGGTTGCTCAAGATAGAACAACTCAAAATCTAAAGATATGTTCTTTTCCCCCACACACAATCACACCTTTTTTCCTCTGGGACATAAGGGACTTTCCATAAATTTGAACAGGATGCTTGATGCCACAGTATTTTTCTTCTATAAAACATTCAATTTTTATTGGCTTGAGTCAACATTTCTGTGTGGCTGCCCAAATCAGACTTGAACTAATAATTCCAAAACCCTTGTTTTGTTTTGCTCTCTTTAAGAATCTCTTTACTATATTAGTAAAGGAACTATCTAATCCAGCATTCTTGTCAAGCAGTGATCAAGACACAGATGCTTCTGTGAAGTCAACAACAAACAAGGCATGAGGGCATTACTGTAAATCTGCCCCTGTTGTTTTCCCCCCCCCCAGGAGCTGGTACTCAAAGACAGATCCATTTGTTCTGGTTTATGTTCCTTAATGGGCTTATCCTTCACCAATGTTAGCAATCTTTATATCCTGGCGTGATAAAGTGAGATAATAATTTCCCCTCTAGGCGCTTTCTTCATACTGTGGCTTATTTTTTAACTCTCTATAATTCTCATACCCCTCTTACCTTGGTTCTCTTCTATTTGAACTAGCTTTCCTATTGCCTATAACATTTATTTATTTGAAGGAGGAAAAACTATTAAATCTAGTTTAAGGGCAAGCATCTTAGGCAATGCATCTAATTTTTAACTGAGATATCTACTTCCTCCATGATTCTTCTATTATAGTCCGTATTGATAACTCTCTGGTTGGGAGTGGGGGTGGGGAGTAGGGGAAGGATGCTGTAACTTCTAAGCAACAGATTATTTGCTTTTTGTTTTTTCTTTTTCCATGATTCTATTCCTACAAGTTTACGTTCAGTGGCACTAGAAGGATCACAATGGCATAGTGATAAATTGAGAAACTTCTAATACCATATACTTTGTCTCTTTACTTTCCGCATCCTTCCTTATGCCTTATCTGTGCCTTGGTGCTAAGCGTGTGCATCACTACACTCAAGCCAGGTGGATTTTGCTAATAGGTTTCCACTTTTATTTCGCAATCCTCATGGCACCAGCTCAAAGAATTTATATAGCAAGGCCACAGATTCTTTGAAACTTAAAATACTTTCTGCTGACACCATTAGCAACTAAAAGTCATCATCCGCTCAATTCTATCCCCCTTAAATGTGATTCTATTTCCTTTCAGCCTTGCCAACATGATTTGCTGGTAGTGCCTCCTTCCTTTTTGATTCAGAAGTCAAACAAATGTGACAAAATCTGCCTACATCAATCTTCTCATAATATTAGACACTAGAGACTTTCTTTCCCCTGGAGCTTATAAAGATATCACTCAGAAAATCTCATGTATAAACAAACCCCCACTTCAGAAGAGGAGGAAAAAAGAACATTTTGGATGTGTATATATATATATGATATGAATGATAAATGAATACAAGCTGCTTTAGTCTCAGCTGAAATGCAGACGGCTAAATTATTGTTACTATGGAAGTAATTTACGTTTCTAGAAGCAGATGATAAACCACAGAATGCTGCTTCCTCTACCTAAACTGCAAACGTTCTTTAAAACAAAACAAAACTTATGCATATTCTTTTTAAAAGGTATTTTCACAGCCTTCCCCATTTCTGCAAAAGTTGGTAAAGCACAATATTAGTTTTCCAGGAAGTTACGGTTATATGCAGATATTTGCAAAATCCCCTCAATCCAGAGATGTATCTGAACTTACAGAAATAATCCATCTAGTACACATGGCTCCAGAAGAAGTCAAATCTGGCTTGACACTTGGATTTTGAGAAAAAGTCAAAACTAAGAAAAATACATGTGTATGTATAGTTTTTCTCCAACAGAATAAGATGGCATTTCACAGAAATCACTGCCAGTGTTTTCAAATTAGTTTTTTTAAAACGTTTTACTTTTAGTACATAAAACATTTTAGTGCATCCACTGCCTGCTTCATGAATTATGGACACTTCCTCACAACCTCATTACAATGTCCTTGACTTGGCAGAAAAGTATGTCAACGTAATTTGTGCAGCTTCATGGCTGAACTTCACTATGCCTCAGTGAGGAAAGCAGGGTGGGGAACTTACAGATTCAATGCAAGATGGTTTTAGGGCAGTGTCTGATGGATTTCCAAGCTTCCTTTCCCTTCCCACACAAAGTCAGTCAGTCAGTCAGTCAGTCAGTCTGTCTATCTATCTATCTATCTATCTATCTATCTATCTATCTATCTATCTATCTATCTGTCTGTCTGTCTGTCTGTCTGTCTGTCTGTCTGTCTGTCTGTCTGTCTGTCTGTCTGTCTGTCTGTCTGTCTGATAACTAATACCCCAATGTTCAATATTTATGGGGAATTTTTCTTTCTCACATCTTGCTCCTCTTCATCTCAAAACAGTTCAGCCCAAAAGGAACTGTGAGTCATAGAATATGGAGTTGTCAGATAGCACCACATTTTAATGAGGAAGAAAGATAATGGCAAGGTAATTTTGAGGGTGGATACTAATCAGAATACTGAACATATATGTACTCCATACTGCAAGATTTGATGCAGACAAGCCCTTCCCATTCCAATGCTAAATGGGAAGAATTATAAGGCAAAGAAAGAAAGCCAAGACTTGTTTGTATTTTAAAAACAAAAACAAAAAACCCCTGCTTCCTCTTTTCCTAGATACTGTATATAGAGTATACCTTACATCAGGCCCCATAGACAAACTCACTCATTTGATGTATGACTTTGGAACATTCCTAATTACAGTAATATTTACTCTGGAAAAAACATATTAATAAAAACTATGGCCACTGACTTCTGGTACACCCTGTATATACAAATAAAGTGCTGAAGTTTGGCTCTGGAACAGCTAGTCCCAGTATATGCCACAACAGAATTCAGGCTTCATAAAAGAAGAGGAAAATGTTTCTTCCTACCCACTTACTACATGGTTTATTATAATATAATAAAAAAGTGCTCAGATTTGTCGCATTCTAAGGAATCTATTTCCACCAGCTTATGCAATCAATGCGTCAGATTCACATTTCAGCATTTCAATATTTGAAAATAATTTGATTAAATCAAATTCAGTATTTATTCCAAATTAAACTCTCACTGATCTCAGTGTGAGTTAAACACATGCCATGTTTGCTGGATTGCAAGCTGACCAGGGACATCTGGGGAGGGGTGGGGGTTTCCAAAAAGCCAAGGAGATAGCTGTCCCTCCCATTTAGCAAATAAATGTTAAAGTCTGGGAAACAAGCACTATGGGATGTTTAACTTTGGTACCAGTTTTTTTAAAAATGTTTTAACAGATTTATGTATTATGTTGTTTTATTATTGATATTGTTGATTGGGAACCACCAAGAGTTCGATATAAGATGGGCAGTTATACAAAGGTTTTAAATTAAATAAATAAAATAAACAGCGTCACACATTTTCCAGAGGAAAAGTTTCATCTGAGAAGCAAACTCTGGTGGCAGTTCTGACAGTTCCTGGCTCATTCAAGAGGTGAAGCTTGCCATGGTATTTGCAAAGACCACATTTCCCCCTTGAAATATCACTCTGTAACACAAGTGCCAATATACACTGATGCCGACAAAAATGAACAAACAACGACATGTCGTTCAGGAAAAACTTTTTAAGTCTGAGATTTTTATGATCACTCAATTAACTTTATTTCCAACATTTTCGAAAGAACAAACTGGGCAATTTTGTCACCAAAAAGGAATATGAGTCTTATCATAGTTGCCACTGACAGAAAGGAGAAGCCCTACTAGAGAATCTAAGGATCCCTATTGCTCAGCATGCAGTTTCCAAAAAGTAAGTGACCCAAACTTTCAGAGATACTCAAAATCAGTATAAACCTGTAAGACCTTATACTGTCTGTCCATCTTATCTAGGTTTCATATGCATTCCATGCCTGAAGTGGTCATTCACATAGACACTGGGACTAATAGTCATCAGTGGATCTTCAGCATACCGTACACATTTTGCTCACTTGTTCATGCTAGCGTCTGAAATTACATCACTACATCTTAAGATACTGAATTCTTTTCATTAGGGGTCCCCAACCCTGGGCCACAGTCTGCTACCAGGTCACGGTCTGTTGGGAACCAGGCTGCTGAAGCAGCAGGTAAGCATGCAAAGCTTCATTTGCACACGTGCAACATTTAGGTTGCGCATGCGAAACCATTGCCCTCTGCTGCCAAAACCATCAAAGCTACCAGTCCACTGAACCAAAAAGGTTGGGGACCCTTGCTTTACATGTACCTTCTCAAATTTGATGACCTTCAGGTGTGCTGGAACTGCAACCTAAAGAATTACCAGCCAATTTCTATATTCAGGGAGTTTCACTCAAACACATATGGGATTGGCTGGAAAAGGTAGCAGTAAACCTACGGTGTTGAATAGCATTTTTATTTATCTGCATCTTCTACCAATTGGGAAGTTAGATTTTGCCTACCAATTTAATTGGCTGAATCCTATTCTCAATATTATTGGGGGGGGGGGGAGAAAGGAAGGGAAAATAATCATTTTCTCCATACCAAGAATAAGCATATAAACCTCTACCTCCATGTTCTCTGTTAGTCAATTTTCCACTGAAAGCCCTAAACATATTAACCTTTGCTTACATGAGTTTTACTTCTGCATTGGCAGGAGGTGACACCATGGGCTGTGGCTTCATCTATAAAATTATGTTCCATTGAAATAGAGTTGTTCTATGAGATAGATAGCCTCTAAATTTGACATATAAATTAAATTAAATTAATAAATATGTAAGACAAGCCTATGGAGTATCAAGTCTATTTAATTACAAGTAGCTTTAATTGAATGAA
This sequence comes from Protobothrops mucrosquamatus, assembly GCF_001527695.2. NCBI lineage: Eukaryota > Metazoa > Chordata > Lepidosauria > Squamata > Viperidae > Protobothrops > Protobothrops mucrosquamatus. The sequence goes on along the minus strand of NW_015386262.1, from coordinate 1,215,603 downwards.
AATTCTTTGGGGTCACTTTCTAATCAGTACTGTGATTGGTTCTAATTACTTGATTTTACCATTCTTACTAAATCTGTTTAATAGAAATATGAACTATAATTATACTAAGTACTATTCATGTAATGTTTTAAACACGCATTCTGATAAAACTGTATTGGAAGATACTTTGAGAAAGCTGAGCTCTGAAAACTTACTGTTAAATACCTTTAAATAAATAAGCAAGTAAGTACATAAATAAATCATTGGTTTGGATGCTCATCTCAGCTTCCTCCCAAGTGCTACAACATCCTACTGACCTGGGGCAATTACAATTGTATACGTTATTCTAAGTACACCTAAACTGGCGTGAATAAATTGCTTTCAAGACAAGCTTAGCTGCTTTGCTACTAGTGTTTGTGCCCATTATAAAACTTTGAGGGGGATTATTATTACTTCTGCTTTGTGAACATTTTCAATTTGCTTCTAGTTCTAAATCCTGTTGTACTAAAAGAATGTATCCTACCTGATGACTACTTACGTTTATCCAGCCAGTTCCTTTGTTATTTATTTATTTATTTATTATTTGAATTTATATCCCGCCCTTCTCCTTGCGGACTCAGGGCGGCTGACATGTGGTTTAGACTTTAGAATGTGGTTTAGACTTTAGAATACTATTAAATTACTGTTCAGTAACATCTTTAGCTACCGCTGTAACTTTTTACTCCACCAATCTTTCCTTTAAGTGGTTACTTGCTTCTGATTTATTTAAACTAACTACATTTCTAATCATCACACTTAAATGTTATTGTTAGCAACCATTGTTATGTGGCATTAGAACAATCTTTTTCAATGTGGAAATTGTATTATTTCTTCTCTGGGAATTGCAAAATACAGTTAATGACTTATTACATTATTAGAGTGCCCAAGGTTAAATTGGAATGATTTCCCCCTATTTTAAGATGGTTTGGGTAATTTTAAGGATCAAAATGAGTAAATATTGCAAATTTGAATGGAATGCTTCCATTCATTAAAGGTAAAGGTCTCTCCTGTCCAGTTGTGTCTGACTCTAGGGAGTGGTGCTCATCTCCATTTCTTAGCCAAGGGACCCAGTGTTATCCGAAGACACTTCTGTGATCATGTGGCCAGAATGACTATATGCAGAGGTGCACGGAACACTGTTACTTTCTCATCAAAGTGGTACCTATTTATCTACTCGTATTTGCATGCTTTCGAACTGCTAGTGGGCATGAGCTGAGGCAAGTAATGGGAGCTCACCCTGTCATGTGGTGCTTGGGTCTCAAACTTGGGCTGTCAGCTTTCTAGCTGACAAGCTCACCGTTTTTAACCGCTGAGTCATTGCGCCCCTCTTCCATCCATTAAAGAGGTACTAAAAGAATGTTGAATCACCATATGCAGCCTACAGTTCTTTGCTGTAGACTTTAACATCCTCCTATATTTCTTTTCAGTGAGCTTTTACTTTTTCTTATTATTTGGAACACATTCTATTTTGTAGGAAAATAACTGTTAATCAAGCTGGTGCCTTAGCTAATCATAGTGACATACTCTTGGATTTGGTGAAACCTTATTCTATTGCAGATATTTTAAAAAATTGTTTATGAATAACTTCTAAAAAGTAACCTCTAATAATATCCTGGACTTTCATATTTTTACCATTAGCAAAGTTTCCTCTTTTGAACTCACATATTACCTTTGTTACATTTATAAATTAAATTTGGTAGCACTTTTGCCCATGTATTATTAAATAATGCAACTGGCACCAAAATAAATTATTTACAATTAGTTCCCTTGATTTCTTGGAGGGTCAAATGTTTTTACATGTTCATTAAAAACTGTTAGCAAAGTGTAATAAACAAAGAAAAATTAATGATTATACTATATCACATGGGTTACAGTACATATGAACATATGGGGGAAGAAATAAAGAAAAATAAAATATGAAAATTTATAATTATTGTTAAACTAATTTAAAAAGTAATTCTGTGATAAATATAGAAGTTCAATAAAACAAGGAACATCTATTTTTGGAAGGAAAAATAAAAAATGGGTCACTGTCAACTTTAGAGGAACTGTAGGAATATCAATTAAGTATCATTAATAAAATATTTTTTAATATAAACTGTAAATATTTATATATAGTATATGTATGAATGATTTGAAGGATTTTTTTATCCCTTAATTCAAGCACTAGATACAAAAATCTTGAAAGTGCACAATAGGGTTTTAGAGGAACTATAATAAATTGGTCAGTAATATTTTACAATATTTAAGCATAAGCAGGGCTTTTTTTGTCATAGAATGCCCAGAATGGAGTTCCGGCACCTTTTTTGGATGGAACCTTGTAGGGTAGGCAAGCCGGGTTGTATGATGCGTGTGAGTTCCGGCACCTTTTTTTTTTTTTAAACAAAAAAAGCACTGAGCATAAGAAAAAGGAGAATAAAGAATTGTTGGGGAATATTTACGCATTAAAATACTTAAAAGGGTTTAGAAAGTCAACAGTCTGGATCCAAAGAACTAGAAGAATTCCAATGATAGATCAGAGATATTATATCATTATCCAAAAAGCAGGAAGAGGGGAGATAAAGCAGAAAACTCTTACACTCCTATGTTTCTGTAGGGAAGATACTAAGATGTTTTGCTGGATTGTTACTGGAACAACCCAAAGATAAAGTTACGAAGATACAATAACCCTTGTTAGCTTATAAAATTAGAAAAGATATGTAAGTAACTAAAATGATATCAATGCAGGAAGTAAATATAAAAGAGATGTTTCAATGAAGGCCCTAGGACATGCTAAAATTGTTTATGCTACACACTGGATAATAAATATAACACCAAATTTGATAGAATGGATATTTCATGTTTGTCAGACCACCAAAATGGAACAACTTGATTCATATACAGCAAGTTGGGGACACAAGCAAATAATGTGATTTGTCGATCCAAAATGATACAGTACTAAAAGAGGAAATTTGGACATATTTCAGAGCAATTTATACTTTTTGTGATAGCTTCCATATTTCCTAATTGAATGACTGGATCTCATTAAAACCACTAACAGAGCTACAATAAACATTTGTTTTTACTATTTAAAAATGATGCTAAAATAGGAATTTTTCATTATAAATATAATAATGCTCAATTTCATGAGCAATGTTTGTTCTTCTGCTTATTTATTGGACTTGTTACCTATTGTTTTCAAATTTTTTATTAATTTTTCATGAAAACATAATACAAATATGATGCTTATAATTAAAACAAAAAAAAAGACCTAATCGTTCTCGGAAATGATCGGCGATCCCCCCCCTGCAACCCCTCTCACTCCCCCACCCTACCTACTTTCCTCTTCCTTTCTTCCCTCGAACCCATAACCTCTCCTCCTTCCTCCTTTCCAACTGTCCTACATCCCATCCCCTTCTTTTTCCTCCTCCTCGGATGCAGTTTAGGGTACTAGCCGATCATCTCCTCTATTTACATTGTTTTTCTATAAAGAATAAATACACCAAATTTTATATGATTCTATCCCTTCATCCCTTTCCGGACTCGTTACCTATTAAAGGCATAAATCAATAGTATTCCAAATGATTATTTTAAATTATCAAAATGGAACAAAATCTATATTCTTGGTTTTTTTGTAACTGTATTTTGCAGTTACTGCTTCTCTTTGTCTCCTCTCTGCCCTGCCCCCTATTTTTGGCAAGAACAAATGTTGCTTTCTTATTGTTTGTGTAGATTTAAAAATATTTTCTAATTCTTGGTATCTGGAGTATCAACTCTATTCTGTTTAGGCCAAATTTTCCACAAACCATGCGTGGTTTAAAGAGAAATACATCTTTAGAATTCTGCCCCAATTTGAATCCAAACATCTGTCAAAGACTTTTTAAAATGTCATTACCGCAGATGTCCATCCTAAACTGTTATTTTCTTGACGTCATGGTGTCAGCACAGATGTTAAATTATGAGCCAATACTTGAAATAGAAAGTGACTGCAAACAAAAACTAAACCAGCCATAATTAGCACCACTATGCACCTCTGAACTGACCCAGCTTACACATGATTAAACTTTTAAGTCCCTGTTAATGTGTTTAAGTAATTGGCTTACATAACTCCCAGGTTACCCTAGGTAATGGTTTGACATGCAGTCAACTAATGATCCTCCCCAAAAAAATTTTTTTTAGCACAAGATAAAAATGCAAATAACATTCACTCTACACATTCAAGACAGCATTCACCTGATTGGCAACTAAACAGCATTGATATGTTGGAATTATTCAAGAACAACTGCTCATTCTCTTTCCCTTTTTAGAATCACCTACTTTCTCCAGTGAAAAGAATGGATGTCATGAATATCCTGAAATCTGATTTCCACAGTAGAGAAAATGATGGGACTGGGAAACTTGCCGAATTAGGAGTCTTTCTGCAGTGATTCTCTAGTGGCTTCACCTGTTAAATCTTGTTTGGTTGAGAGTAAGAGGCTATACAGCAGGGGTCTTCAAACTTGGCCCTTTTATGACTTGTGGATTTCAACTCCCAGAATTCCTCAGCCAGGCATGCTGGCTGAGGAATTCTGGGAGTTGAAGTCCAAAAGTCATAAAAGGGCCAAGTTTGAAGACCCCTGCTGTACAGTCTGGAAAAAGTAATCCATCAGAACTAATGGTTCTGATAAGGCTATACTTTCCAATATATATTTCTCTTTAGGAGTCCTGTCTAGGGTGGCCACATTCTTGAAAAGGAGCAGGAGGGCTAATTCTGGCTGCTTTTATTCTCTGTAGAAAAAGGAGAGATTGTGAAATTGCCCACGTGCACTCCAGACAGCTGCTCCTTGCAAGTAGATTGCAGGAACCAAGGTTTTTGCTGTTAATTCATGAATGGAGTAGCTGGGAATTGAAGGAGTTTCATCAAGCATTTAATATGGACAAAAAGCTCAGTAAAGCCTCATTTCTTAATAGCTTTTGAAATTGCTTTTCAACTATTAAAAACCTTTGAATCAGCAAGTTTTACAACATTCATTGAATGAATCTCCACCAAATCTTGGGGAAAAAAGTGTAAGGTGCAAGATTAAAGACTTTAAAAATGGAAGCCGGCATAAACAGGAAAAGGATAATTAGAATTTTGATTTTAGAAAGTTATAAATGGATAAGTCCCAGAGGGATTTAAAATAATTTTGAAATTAGTTATAAGAAACGTTCCCTAGGAAAATGCAATGGTTTAAAAAATGGGATTTTGAAGGTTGGACATTAGAGGGAACCAGACAGAACTAAGGATTATAATTAAAGGAGAAAAATACTTAAATTCAATTCAGTAATATAGAATGGAGCAAAATATTCTAACTTTGGAAGAATTCAAAGATATTTGGGGACAATTGACTTAGATGTTAATCTTAAGACTGATTGCTATCATGAAAATATTGAATTTAAAAGAGGCTATTGAAGAGGAACAAATTTTACTCGATAAAACTGAGACTTAGGCTTATATGAATGTGGATTTTAAGTTATAAGAAAGATATAAAAAAATATACTGGATATACAAATGAAAACGCCATATGTCTTAATAATTAAAGGGGATATACAAATAAAAAACAGAAGAATTATTTTGATAATGTTCTTATTTGGTATTTATAAAAAAGAGTTGTTAAAGTTTTGAACAGTTTTTTGACAAGAGACAAAGAGAAAAATGAAATCAAGACCTGCCTGTAATAAATTTCTAACGATTTTAGTTTACGTTACTTACATTTTAACCAAATAAATGAATTTGAAATTTTTTATAAAACAACAAAGACTGTTAGAAATTTCCTAAAAATGACTAGTTCTGGTGTACTGTTCTGAAATCTATAAATCTTTTAATAAAAACAACAACATAAAAATCTCTTTCAGAATTCAACTACACGAAAAGTAAAGGGAAGGAATATAAAATGTAAATAAACTAAAATATTATAGAGTATGTTTTCTGGTAACCCTCAATGGACTTTTGCTAAGTAGGGCTGAAGGACAGCGTTTTGTTTATAGATAAAATATGAAATAAGGGAAGAAGTATTGATGTATTCCCAAAGAAGATGATTAGTTACTGAAATTGTTTCTACTTGTGATGAAGGTGGACCCGGAGAGGTTTCTGACGGAGCTTGGGCCATATCCGGAGGATCTAGGTCACGACTCGGCGGAAGATCAGGCTGCGGCCTGGGATGTGGCCGCAGCCGCAGCACTGGACCGAGTCGTGCCGTTGCGGCCTCTGACCCGACGTAGATCTCAGCTAGCTCCTTGGTTTACCGAGGAGCTGAGAGAGATGAAACGCCGGAAAAGACGCCTAGAGAGCAGTTGGAGGGCTACCCGAACCAAATCCGACCGAACACAGGTAAGGATACATGTTAGATCCTACCTTGTGGCAATGAGGGTGGCGAGGTCTAATTACTACTCCACCCTCATTGCGTCATCAGATAACCGCCCGGCCACCCTCTTCAGGGTGACCCGCTCTCTCCTTCAATTGAGGGGGGGGGACCCCCTGGTGGGGAGGGCTGAGGATTTTGCACAATATCTGTATGACAAAGTTGCTCGGATCCGAGAGGGTTTGGACTCCGACTGGGTGGCCCCGGGGGAGGAGACGGGAGCAGGTCTTGAGACTATTATATGGGAGGAGTTTGACTCTGTGGCTCCCGAGGATGTGGACAGGATCCTGGGGAGGCTGAATGCAACCACATGTTTATTGGATCCGTGTCCCTCCTGGCTGGTACTGGCGGCTCGGGAGGGTACACGAGCCTGGCTCCAGGGAATTATAAACGCTTCTTTACGGGAGGGTGCCTT
>NW_015386262.1:1147944-1208237 GCF_001527695.2 Protobothrops mucrosquamatus | reverse complement strand
TAGGGGAAAATTTTTAGAGGGGGTTTTAAAATAATTTTAAATTTTTTAGACCAATTATTAATATTTGCCTTTTAATTAAGTTTTAATCTGTAGTTTTGATATTTTGTATTTTTATCTGGTTGTTAGCCGCCCTGAGTCCGCAAGGAGAAGGGCGGGATATAAATATAAATAATAAATAAATAAATAAATAAATATTTTGCTTTTTTTTTTAGCATATCCTTACTTTTTCCTTATTTTTTTTTGTACTTTCTTTTCCACCCTTTCTATATCACTTTTTCATCCTTCTCTACTTTTCTTACTTTGCATTAGTCTTTTGTCTTTGTAATGGAAAACTGTAATAAAATTATTTTTAAAAAGAATCCTGTTTAAGGCAGAGACAGCAGAACTAAACAAACATCAGAAAGACAGCTGTCAGCACAAAATGGGTTGCGGCAATCATGAAAGATGGTTGGAAGAAAAAGGGTGGGGGGGATACAGTGAATGTATCATTTTATGTATGAATTACATCATGAGATGGAGAATCTAGGGAGTTTCAGTCCTTTTGGGAATAAGTAAGGACGAGGAAGCAGAAAAAGAAATACCTGCTACAAAAATTAGATCTTACTCCTACACCAAAATCCCAGAGATCTTGTCTAAAAATTTGCTATCAAACCTGTGTAGACTATCGGCCCCTCTTTCGTTTATTGGTAACAGTGATATTTTTTAGTCTGTTTATTGGAAACAAATTTGTCCCAAGGTTTAAGGTGCTGGTGGAATGAAGGGTTTTTACAATGAGATGCAGAGAATGAGAGTGAGTGTGTGTGTGTGTGAGAGAGACAAGGAGAAAATGCACACTCAAAAGTATAAGGTAATATATGCAGACGGTATCATTCAGCCTAATCATTTAAGAATGACCACATAGGATAATATTCATCATTCTTTCCATGGTTCTGATATTAAGGAGGGATAGATTGATGGATACAATGCACAGATTAATGACCGCGTTGGAGAAAGATATGTTAGGATGAATGTGTGGTTTTGTGCATTTGAAGCTGTAATGGAAGATGAAAACATGGGTTAATGGAGATGTAGGAAGAGATGACTATAGTGCAAATAAGAGGAAGAAGTATGAAGACAGAGGTTTTAACAACCACCAACTTCCACTTCCAAGAGATGATTCTTGGAAAAATGCATTATTTCCTTCTTTGCTAAATTTAATATTATTACATTTAACTAAAGGCGTGGTTTTAGCTTTGCAGAATTTATGCAGAGCATGTGACCTGAAATATGTGAACTTGGATACTAGGGCCAGCCTGTTGTCTGTGCATAATGCAAAGTTGTGACTTTGACCACCATCATAATCTTCCTTACTTTTCCCCCATACAGAGCTTCTGCACATCAAAGCTTCACAACTACAGGGCTTTGCAAGTACAAGAGCAATCATGTGCTCAGAGTGTGTTAAATTAAAGGCAGTTGCTAGAAATAATACTGCCAAAGGACCAAATAATGTACACCAGTGACAGCCTCTAGGATTTGGAAACTCTGATACTGACAGCAGTATCAGTTCCCCAGGTGGCAAGGGAAGCCTTGGGATGTTGTCAGTACATCTGATATTTTACTACAATAACCAAAACCACAAAGCACTGGTGATTTGCAGAGAGTTGTGGAAGCACAACTCTTGAATGATTAATAGTGTGTGTATCTCCCTGAAGGTTTTTATCCAAAACTATTACTTTGTAGAAAAGAAATCTGAAACAAAGCACAATTGAAGCTAGAGGTGAAAGCTTTCCAATGGAGGGAAATAAATCTCTGTCCAGTCTGGTAATCACCTGCCTAAAGCTGATAATGACTACAAGGACCTAAAAACCTGAGAACAGAGAATACCCACACTACACTGAACATGTTGCTCTGGAAGGGGATTAAACATATAATCGGAGAACAGAGGATGCTGACTGCACATTATAGTTCTGGCAGCCCAGTCCTGAAGGCCTCCTTCAGTTTCAGGCAGGGATTCTTGCAATTCCAGTTAAACTAATACCCAGAGCACAGTGAGTGAGACAGAGCCACGTGGCAATTCCTGAATTAGTGCTAAAACATAATTAGTTCTACCAGAACCAGAGTCTATGTCCAGTGCAAGATATGCAGAGCTGCTCTTAAAAGTCTAGCTGGTCCAGGAAAGGGATTCTTGGCAATTTCACTGGGACTTGAGTAAGTCTATCTGGAATGCTGAATCAGGCTATATCTTAAGTTGCTTCAAAAATAAAAGTGTGTGTGTGTGTGTGTGTGTGTGTGTGTTGTGGACTGGTTTTGGGACAACCATATCAATAATACAAATACTAATAATACTAATAATACCACCACCACTACTACTACTACTACTACTACTACTACTACTAATAATAATAATAATAATAATAATAATAATAATAATAATAGAGTTGGAAGCTATAACTGTAAACACTTCTACAGTGCCTTGCAGGATAAAGTTGTCAATCCTACGTGCTAGTTTATCAATAAGTTACAATCTCTGACATTTCTGTATGCAAATTAAAATGACTATACTTAAGATGAATTAGAGCTTATGGAGTGCTTAAAATGCCAATTTAACAAATTTAGCTCTTCGTTTTTTCCAGCAGATGTCTAAAGAGATCTCTGACCTAATTGAGTGATTAAATAAAGACTCAGCATGGCTTCGTTAGCTTTAGGCTTTCGCAGGTCTCACTATTCTTTTTCCAGCACTGTAAATGATCATAATTGCAGCATGAATGGATCATCAAGTGCATCATACATTTGACTGTATAAAAATAATCAGATTACACCAAAAATCTCTGCCTGTACGTCCTGTCCACATAACAAGTTCTTTTAGTACCTTCTGGAGTGATCACATCTGCTCTTTCAGGCAACCTCCAGATATAATATGTAATTAAATATAATATGCAAACTAAACGTTTGATTCTTGAGGGCATCTTCCAAATTTACAGAAGTTTGACAACAAAAAAGGAAGTAATGACTAGTTACCATTTGTTAATAAAGGTTTGTTAAATTAATTGATACATTAAGTTAGGATGATGCCAGCCCTCAAGATACACAAAATCAAGAAACAGGCATGGCAGACATTCAAGGACTGCTCTTTATTGTAGTAGGGTAAAATAGTTTGAGGGGACATGCCCTGACACTGGAGCCTCCATCTTGGTGTCAAGCCCACTGCTGGGGAAATCAAAACTAGAAGAAGGTGCTCTGGCCAAAACAATGGTGATTTCCATGAGAAAATGGAAAAAGACCTAATATGTGAACATCCTGTGTCCCACAAAGACCTGGACGTCAACAACCTGCTGAGTTCCAAATGGCTCTCTGAATAATTGTCTTGTTCCATCTGGCCACTGTGGCTATCCCTTTGGCTGATTGTGAAAATAAAACTCCCCCTCCTCCCACCCTTTTTTTGGTCAGGGAAATATTGAATTCAAGACTTTCCATAAGAGTCCTACTCCCATCAGAGAAACTGCTATGAGCAAATCTCATAGAAAGAAAGGGAGCCGGTTTAACAAAACACCACTCACAACTGTAATTAGGAAACAACACCTAAAAATCCCCCAATCCGAACAGCAATATGGGCCAGCAAGGAACAGAGTTTTGGAGGAAATCAGGGCTTCCACTTTTAATGGCATGCTATCTGCCCAGTTCCTCCCTCCCTGCTGCTAATAACAGCAGAAAGGAGCCACCCTGTGTTATAGCAGGGACTCTCCTGGACTTGTTCATGGCGAGGTCGGCAGCTCTCACAATGTAGTCAAGGATCAAAGGAAAAAACATCAACTATGTAGACCAGTGAAAATCACCGATGTAGATCAACCAAGACCTGAAAAACACATTTATCAAAAATCATAATTGTCATCTGGTATACAAGCATGTGAGAGATGTCTGATTCACATTGCTGCTGCTTTAGTTCCAAGAGGAAAAGGGCAGAAATTAAAGGGTCTGTTTCTTTATTTAATCAATCGATCTATAGAGGCACCCTCCTCCTGGGCACATATAATTGTGTCATGTAAACAAGCATTTGTTAACACTGATAGACCTGTCTAAACCTCTACTTGCTCTTCCAGTGCAACCCTGGTGTTTCTATATTTAAGATTCCACTATCAAAGGATGGACTCAACCCTCACAAAGGAACATTGTGTGCAAAGTGGCTTCAAATGGGAAAACTCTTAGGGCATTCTGGAGTACCCACACAGTAATAAATTACTTACCTAGGTCACAACACATCAAACATGTTTTATTTGTCACGCTGCCTATTTTGCTCTGTGTCATGATACAGGGTGGGATGTAACAGCTGGTTATTAATAGTTTAATTAAGACATCAGCTTCTCATCTAGCAGTAATAAATAGTACACTGTATCTAATTTACAAATGTACACAAATCAAACCTCTTGACACCCTCTTAAAATAAACATCAGAGTGTCCATTTGATAGCCAGGAACACAAGTAGTTGAACGGATTGTTATAGAAGATGTGAACTAAAAACAGCTCTTGTCAAACTCTCAGAATCACACTATAGTTGTTTATAATGCAAGCACAGACAGTTTCCAGTGTTGACACAAAGCTGAGCGAGACAATGGGAAAAAAAGGGGAAACTTTCATTTCTAAGGAAATCTCCTGAAGTGTGCAGAATTTCACAATGCTCATGTAATGGATGTAAAGCTGTTTCCTTTAGCCCGAGGGAAAGGGGGGGGGGAGTCTGACAGTAACTCTGTATACTGAAAGTAATGAATTAAGGTAAGCACTGATATAGTGTCTGCAGCTTTGCAGTGTAGTTAGCTTCTCCACTGAGACTGTGAAGAAAGCAGGGGGATGGGAGGGGGGGGGAGCAGAGGCTAGGTCTCTGTTATTTTTACCCAGGCACTGCAGTACAGATTTCAATAATTTTAAATCGGGAATTTCTCCCAGTGTTTGAAAAATCCAGCCCTACATTTGTGCCTCCTGGGAGACAAAAGGAGTCTTGCAGAATCTACTATGTGTCATGCACTGAGGCAGGTTGATCCTTAGGTTTCTTCTCAATCACTTTGCCAAATATCTTTGGGATATTTTATATTCATATCTTTTATTTTATTTTTTTTTGTAGTAAGTTTTACTTTGCCTACAAGAAACAGAAAAGCTGTATGGACATCTTAGCTATTCCACTCTGATACTTGATATGTAATAAGTTGCAATCAACAGTTAACTACGTTGGGTCAACTGCTCCTCACGGAGGTTGTTGTCCTTGCTTTGATTTGTATTCTGTAGTTTCTGCCAGAGAAAAACATTAAGTTACAGATTTTAAAAGTAAGAAAGGTGATGCTTGGTGCTTCAATCCTATACTGTGGAAAGGGATGAATCCCCTGGGTAGCAGCTGACTGGCCCAATACATGATCACCTCCAGCACTGTAATACTAACAACTGGAGTCATATAGCAAGCAGGCACCAGTAAAATAGGGTATTCTGATGTTCAAGGGCTTCACAAAGACCTTTTGTAATAATGCTCTTGAGCCAGGCATACAGAATTGGGATCAGCGAGTGGCAGGGAAGGGCAGAACTTCAAGTCAACGTGATCATTTCAATTATCCATCACTGAATGTGTTCACTTTCCTAGGACTACCTATTGAGGATGGTACCATCCTAGACCATTCAAGCCTGTCATGTGAATGTCTTCAAATCATGCCATTGCCCCTTAACTGCTCAACATATTCCCTCAACCTCTCTGCAGTCATCACTTCCTGCTTGGCAATCCAAGCACACACTGAGCTGTAAACCTTGTCAAATCAGCATATGCCTTCTTCGGGAGCACTTGCTGCGTCTGATGCCACAGGCTGAACAAATAAATGGAGACGGTTGAATGGTTCCTGAAAAATCTGTTAAGATATGTTTGTTGCGCGTATTACCCTATTCACACACATGGCACCTTGTGACTGTGACATTTGCTAGTGCAATTGGCTGGCTTCTGCCTTGTTTCACAGTTGGCCTATACTCGACACTCCTGATTTTATATCATTTTTATGTCTGATGCTATACTCTTTGTGTACTGTTGTTTCTAGAGTTTGACTGTTGTATTGACTGTAATTATTCTTTTCTTTGTAATAAAGGCCCTCATTGCACTCTATTAGCCAAGAAATACATTTATATCCATTCCAGAGTGAGTATGAAGGCAGTCTTTGAAATCTTTTGCTTAGGCCCGTGGCGGCGAACCTGTGGCACGCAGAGCCCTCTCTGTGGGCACGCGCGCCGTCGCCCCAGTCCTAGGCCTTCAGCTGAGTTTTATAAAACCTTTAAGCTTTAGGCCTCCGCCGCCGTGTGAAAAAAAAAAGGTTCAATCAATCAATTTCTCGCGGGGAAAAAAAATCTCGCAAAGTTGGAATTGATTGAACTTTTTAGTCCCACCCAGTCTGCCGTTACCACCGCAGCCACGCCCACCCAATGGGCCACGCCCACCCAGCACCCGATGATACATAAGTGGATTTTGGGTTGCAGTTTGGGCACTCAGTCTCTAAAAGGTTCACAATCACTGGCTTAGGCTATCACAGAAACAGAATTCCAGAGGACTGAATAATTATATTCTTGGCTTTATTGCTTTTCCATTTCCAGGGCTGCATTTTTTTAAAAAAGAAAATGCCACCACATGTTTTTGCTGCCAATACCTTTTTTTTAAAAAAAATGTAAGTTCTGTATTAGCTGATTATTTTATGCTTTTCAAACTCAGGTGGCAAGCTTGGATATTAGAATGCTTATTATTCATCTAACAAATCTGGATATTACAAACTCAGTATACACAATCCTCCTTTGGTTAAAGGACTACAGGCAGATATTTATTCTAGTATATACTAGACATGTTTATACCATATCAGAGTTTCTTCAGAAATTATCCCAGAAAGGAGAAGAGGGAAGAGATGAAAGTCAAAAAATTCATTACAGAGAAAGCTTGTCAGATTGGCTGAAAATTGGATTGCAGGAAAGGTATCAGGGGAGCACTTAGTGGCAGTTTCAGCACTCGGCGCCTATAACGTACCTTACATTTCACCATGCCAAAAAAAAAAAAAAAAGATGACTATCTATCAACAGCAGGAGGTACAACAGTACTGAATTAAACTTTAATGATGCTATAATTTGAGGCTTTTACCAATTCAAGAAAGAACATGGAGAAGGAGTAAAATACTTTAATTAAGACCAGACTTAAACTTAAAGGACCATGATCATTAATAAGTTGATTTCCTGGCAATTGTCCATTTCTTGAGTTCACAGGATGGGCAGAATTCCTACAGAAATAATACTGTAGGCTAAGAACTCCAGAAAGTTGTTTGGAAGAAGAAAGGATGCTGGCAGAAGAACTGCAAAGATACACTTCCAAAGGAAATGATGGAATCTGTTACTTCTTATGAAACCATCCTAAGCTCTATTTTATTTAAAAGAAAGTCGACTCTGCATTTAAAATGAACTCCATAGAACAAAAAGAGGAGGTAGATAGAGAGATGTTTCTCTAAACACAGAAAAAGGGAAAATGCATACTTTCAATTTCCTTGGCTAATTGAAATCTGCTCTGGAAATTTCTCCCCGTCCCCCCTCCCAATCTTTTGCATTTATCAATCACACTTCTGTGCATTTATCAATATCCACACACTCAAAAAGTATTTATACCAGCAATCAATAGCCTGTAAAATATACAGAAGCAACCTAGATCTAAGGAGAAACTTCCTAACAGTGAGGACAATTAACCAGTGGAATGACTTGCCTTCAGAAGTTGTGGGTACTTCATCACTGGAGGCTTTTAAGAAGACATTGGACTGCCATTGTCTGTATAGGGTCCCCTGTTTTGCAGGGGGTTGGACTAGAAGACCTTCAAGTCCCCTATTGGACCTATTATTCTGTATTCTGTATATAAAAATTAATCCCTATCTGTCTTGAGCAGCCATTCTCCTATACAGACACATGTATGCTTCCCTGCCTCTTCCCATCAGAAGTACTGCAACCAAAAGTAAGGAGCACCTGAGAGCCAGTTTGATCTACAGGTAAATCCTGATTTACAATCGGATGCTTAGCGATTATTCAAAGTTTCAACAAACCTCTGCAGGACTACTTGTGACCCAGATTTGAAATTGTGACAGCCACTTCCCCCTCTTGGTGATGTGATGGCATTTTGAGTGCTCAGCAACTAGTCTGCATTTGTGGTTGTTTGCAGTGTCCCACAGTCACCATAATTGTAACCACTATTTACAATGTTTTTTGTTGGAAACTGGTATTTACTTCTGGTTTCCGGTAAAAAATGCTCCTTGTGGTCAATGGATTCACTTAATGAGTGCGGTGTTCACTTAATGACTGTGGCACAAAAAGTCATAAAATTGGGCATTGTCATGTGTTGACCCTCTTAATGACCAACATGACTTACAATCACAATTCCAGACTCAATTATAGTCATATGTCAAGGACTACCTATAGCAGTTAAGGCATCAGGCTAGAAACCGGAAGACTGAGTTTTGGCCTCATCTTAGCCAGAAGGGTGACTTTGGGCCACTCATTCTCCTTCACCCCTAGGATGGAGGCAAAGGTAACCCCCTTCTGAAACTTCTGCAAAAAAAACCCTGCAGAGACTTATTCAGGCAGTTGCTAAGAATGAAGGAAGTGGGGGGGGGGGGATGAAAAGAAGAAAACTAACCAGTGGAACAGCTTACCTCCAGAAATCATGGGCGCTCCATCACTGGAGATTTTAAAGAAGAGGCTTAGAAGTCACTTGTCTGAGATGGTATAAGTTCTCCTGCTTGAGCAGGGAGCTGGACTAGAAGACCGCCAAGGTCCCTTCCAGCTCTATTCTATTCTAAACTACTTTCACCAGGAAGGTAAAGAAGGAGAAAAGTGGATGAAGAGAGAAGAGCTATCTGAAACTAAAAGGACAAAGAGATTATGCAGGCATTACAAAAAAGAGTTAAAATTAACTGGGTAAGTAACCCCTTCCAAATGATCTTCAAGCTAATCTTTGCAAGAATAGAATAGAATAGAATAGAATAGAATAGAATAGAATAGAATCGAATCTGGAAGGGACCTTGGAGGTCTTCTAGTCCACCCCCCTGCACAAGCAGGAGAACCTATACCATTTCAGACAAGTGACTGTCTAGTCTCTTCTTAAAAACCTCCAGGGATGGAGTGCCCATGATTTCTGAAGGCAAGCTGTTCCACTGGTTAATTGTTAACTGTTAGGAAGTTTCTCCTTAATTCCTTAGTTGTTTTTCTCTTTAGTCAGTTTCCAACCATTGTTTCTTGTCCTGCCCTCTGGTGCTTTGGAGAATAATTTGACCTCCTTTTCTTTATGGCAGCCCCTCAAATACTGGAATATTGCTATCATGTCACCTCTATTTCTTCTTTTCTTTAGACTAACAAAACCCACGTCCTGCAGCTATTCTTCGTATGTTTTAGTCTCCAGGCCTTTGATCATCTTAGTTGCTCTTCTCTGAACTTTTTCCAAAGTCTCAACATCTTTTTTGAAGTATGTTGACCAAAATTGGTTGCAGTAATCCAGGTGTGGTCTTACTAGGGTTTTATAAAGCGGTATTAATACTTCATGTGATCTTGATTCTAGGCCTCTGTTAATACAACCCAGAATTGTATTCGCTTTTTTGGCTGCTGCGGCACACTGCTGGCTCATATTCAAGTGATCATCCATTAGGATTTCAAGTTCCCTCTCAAAGTTACTGTTTTTGAGCCAAGTCTCACCTAATCTGTACAATTCTATCTACAGTTAGCTGTACTTTCTGCTCATTTCTTCACTCTTAACTGCTTTTTTTTTTTGCTCTTATTATGAATGAAAAAATATCTCTTGATTTTTGGAAGGATTTTTTTTAACCAGTAAATATTCTAACTCTTACAGAGGATGACATTTCTTAGGATATAATCTATCTGAAGTTAATGTATATGAAATACAGTAGCCTAAAGCTCCTTAACATAGATACCCTTTGGACTGGTTGTTTTGAAATAAGGATTTCAAGGACAAACTAGTTATCTTGTAACATGCTGTCTTGTTTCCCTTTCCTATTCTGTAATAATAATAATAATAATAATAATAATAATAATAATAATAATAATAATAATAATAATAATAATAATAATAATAATAATAATAATAATAATAATAAAGTTGGAAGGGACCTTGGAGGTCATCGAGTCCAACCCCCTGCCCAGGCAGGAACCCTACACCATTTCGGACAAATGGCTGTCCAATCTCTTCTTAAAAACTTCCAGTGTTGGAGCATTCACTGCTTCTGGAGGCAGGTTGTTCCACTGGTTAATTGTTCTAACTGTCAGGAAGTTTCTCCTTAGTTCTAGGTTGCTTCTCTCCTTGATCAGTTTCTTTGGCAACTGGTATTAAAACATGCTTTCTAAATAGTCCTCATCTATATTTCATCCCTGCCTGCACCTCCCTGATATTGGTTAAAGAATAAACAAATGTCCGGTATTGTTGGCTCTGATAAATATCTAAAGTAGTATTTCTCAGCTTACATACCACTAATGCTAGACAGAATAATTCAGAGAGGGATAAAATTCTTCTAAAACTGGATGTCAGAACATCAGAGTAGATGGAGAGGAAGCCAGAAAGCTTGAGCAGGAGAGTAGAGCAGCCAGTTTCCAGTTAAATGTGCTGAAGGTAGAAGCAACTAAGCAACCTGGCAAAAGCTTTCTGCTCATGTATTGTAAACGTAGCTGCTGTTGGTGAGCTCTATACTTTCCATGGGAACACCTGCCTTCTTCATGCAAGCCAGCCAGCTCCTAACATTCCTTTTTCAGCCCCAATAAAACCCTTGATTTAAAGGAGCATCACATCTTAGACAGGCCACTGTCTGTTCCTTGTTCCCAACAGTGAGAACTCCTGAGTGGATTGTTTATCTTTCCAAGCTTTCTCTAAACTTAGGGCTACGCCATTATTTGGGTGATAGGGACTAATACGGTAAACTAATGCATTTGATATCCCATCCTTTGACTTAGTTTGGTATATATTAAGCACTGCAGACATGTATGAGAAATACATGTATGAGAAAATAACCCTGTATTTTGAGACCATTTCATTTTCTATTCCATCTCACTGAAACAGCAGCCATGGAACAAACTAGTTTTGTCCCATCCTTTATCTCTATTTTTTTCTACATTACTTACAGTACTATCTTATAATGAATGGTAATTCAGTGTAAACAGCTTTTACTGCAATTGCTATGTTCCTCCAACTTAACAGTAACAAGTGTATTGACAGAATGCATGTAAATATATCAATATTCTTTTCAGAAAATGGGGGCTTTATAGCGGGACCCAAATTACTTGGACAGAGTGATACAAAATATTAAAAACTTCTGGTCTAAAATACATGTTATGCCTGTTTGTCTACAACAGCTAAATCTTCCTCATGTCCTGTTACCCAAAGCATTGCCATTATTCCCAAGACCTTAAAAACAATTCAATTAATAGGCACGTTTGCTCCAAGTCCCTTGGATGAAAGTAACAACTGTTGTGTAGTGGTATGCATGTTACCAAATTGCTTATTCTGCCTCAGAACATAGAGGGTTGAATAAGCCAAACAATGTGTTACACATGGACTTTAAAAGATTAACCAATCTCTCCTTAGAAAAATGGCCTCAGCCCTGCCTAAATTCAAAAGGTTCTCCTTGTCATCCCCAAAAATGTTTTGCTCAAATACGTGAAGATTCTAGAACAGTGGTTCTCAACCTGTGGGTCGGGACCCCATTTGGGGTCGATCGACCATTTCATGGGGGTCGCCAAGCAAGGCTGTCCGCCATTTTTTTTGTCCGCCATTTTTTTTGTCCGCCATTTTTTTCCTCCTTTTCCGGCAGGTGCCTTACCTCCCTTGGGCTGGGCCATCTGGTGGTCGGCCTGCTCCGTCTCTGCCGCTTGCCAGCTACGCCTCGGCCGGCGCAGGCGGCGGAACCATACATGCGCGGCGCTCCCGGGCAGGGAAAGTCCTCGACTTACGACCGGTTGGGTAGTCCTCGACTTATGACCGGTTTAGTCCTCGACTTACGACCGGTTTAGTCCTCGACTTACGACCGGTTGGGGTCGCGGCATTAAAAAGGTTGAGAACCACTGTTCTAGAAGACCAAAAATGTATTCTTTCATATGCATCTACCTAAAAAGTTAGGAATTAAAATGGAAAATGTTATCCAAAATATTTGTAAGTATGCTTGTTTCCTTTTACTCTGATTGTATTCAGTGAAATAAAAGTTGGCATCAAAAGTTGGAAGCTGATTAAAGAATGAGTCATAGATTCAGGTGCAAGTTGTGTTAGCTTTGCCTGTAGGAGCCCGATTGTTATGATCCAACAGTTATGAAGTTTTGTGCAGAACCTAAAATTCATATTTAAACATATTGTCAGTTACATATTAAATATGGTAAGAACAGATTCATATAAATATGTCAAGTATACATTTATTCAACATCCTTAGCAACTCACAAATCTTTATGAAGATAAAAATCACAAATACATAAAAACTCTAATGTATACTCAGAGCAAAAACCAAGTTATGTCTTAAATGACTACTAGAAGGTCTAACGTTCCTAAACTCTTTAACCTATGGCATTGCTAGAACTGGATGAATGACTGCAGGTGCAGAATTTAGACACCCAGATGGCTGCTAAATTTAAAACCATGCATGTACAAACAAAAGGCTTCTCTGCCCCTTTTTTCCTCCTTTAGAGGCTTCCTGAAGAAATGAAAGTGAGAGGAGATACAGCACACTCAAGGGCATCCATGATTTTGTAAAAAAAATTTAATCAAGTAACAAATAAGATAGCTGTTGTGAGGTATGAGGTATAAGACACATAATTGGGGAAACCAGGGAGAGTAAATGAGGGTTGAGGCCTAGTTTGATGTAGTGGTTAAAACATTAAGCTAAAAACCAAGAGATCATGAGTTTTAGTTGCACCTTGGGCACAAAGCCAGCTGGGTGACCTCAGGCCAGTCACATTTTCTCAGCCCTAGAAAGCAAGTAATGGCAAACTATTTCTGAAAAACCATGCCAAAAAAACTGAGGGAGTTGTCCAAGCCATCTCCAAAAAAATCAGACATGACTGAAAAGAATTAGAAAAAAAAAAAGGGGGGGGGGTTATTAACAAGGAAATGGAATACTGTGAAATGTATGTGGGGCCCCAATCTCCATCAAATCTGCCCACGCCATTATTCCTAAATATGATTAGAAGATATCAATATTCTATAGGCTCCTATTATCCTTCTCTTCCTTCCTTTTCCTCTACACATTTTATAATCTGCTTTACAACAATGTAGCATTGTTCAGCGATTACACAAACGATAATTAACATTCCCTAGATTCCATTAATTACCATGGTTTGTCAAACTAAGTCCAAATGCTGGCTTTGAATTCTAATGATGAGGTAGTTTTAGTCAATGATGACCATAGCCAGTGCTGATATAGATATAATGCTATGCTGACTGTAACAACAGAAAAACCATGGAAGATAATTTGTACGCATGTACAATTTGTACATTCTGGAATTCTCAACTGTAATTATGCATCTGAAAAAACAACTTCATGGGACAGCTAAGATCAGGATCGCATATGTAAAATTACAGTGCACACACAAATACTAGCCACAGAATATCCCTATGATGCAACATAAGCCTCCCATTTGTGTCTTTGTGTCACAGGTGTTAATAGCATGTTATGGAGAGGCACTTTATGGAGAATAAAATCCTGCCATATAAAGCGTTGACAGCATGTTTTTCCATCGTTCAAGATGACACAATGTCTATTTTCACTCTGGGACATCAAGAGGTACTCTGTGTTCCTACTGCCAGTGTAGAAGGACCCACTGTGGTTATATTTGATTGGTGGAATTTTGCACCGTCCTGAAATCTGGAGATAAAAATAGGAATCCTCCTGGTTCACAATAAGAAAAGGAAGGAATTTAATGAGAGACATTCACAACAGATACAAAAAACAAAAAACCACAAAACCCCAAAAAACCTGAATGAGCATTCTAAGTTTAAAGGAAAGAACAATAGGAGCTGAAAACAACTCTTATGTTGAGATAAACCTGCTACCCAAAGAACAAGATAAGACTTTTGAACTTTAAAGGCTCTGCATGATATATTCAGAGAGATAAGAGAACAGAAAGAATTGATCATAACCAGTGGAGGGGTTTGAAAATGTCACAGGAACTAAGTGACTCATCCCTGTGTACAGGAAATCTTTTCAAAAGAAGTAAAAGAGGAAGGTGGGCAGAGGATAAATGTGTGGAAAAGGAAAACACTAAAAGAATAAAGGCATTTTTAGCTTTAAAGTGTTCAAATAAAATACAGGGCCATTGGGAAAAACATTAATCTTTTAAAATGGTGTAATTCTGAAGAGTTTATTTAGAGGCCCTGCCAAGATATCACACACACAATATCCAGGATCAATGTAAACACTTATTAGATTTTTATCCCACTTAATAATTTGCAAGTTTAATGGTACTTCTGTTAAAAAAAGCCCTGCTAAAATACCATGGAGGAAATAGCTAATCCTGCAGGTCTTGAAAGATCTGTACTTCAAGCTTCTCTATTAACACTATAGAAACAGGAAAGGCTCCCTAAAATTACATACAACAGCACTGAGGTTCCTAATTTTGCAAATGGAAACCTGCAATTGAAATGCATGCTCACTCCTATATACATTGAGTATAACTGCATTTATCTGACTGACCCAGATAGAATGCATCACAGGTATCTGGATAAAGCATAATTAAACTGTACAGTTATTAGTCAGAATATATATTGCTGCAGACATGCCTTGTGAAGTAGGAAACAGAGGAGACTACTGTGACCTGCTGTTAGTTTACATATGCATGTTATACCATTTGAGGTTTATAATATCACACAGTTATTTTAACAAGTGAACACAAACTGGCACAATTTATAATCCATAGTAAATTGTCAATCATCCAGAGTGTGCAGCTTGACAGATGTAGTAAACTTTGCATGTCATGTCCAAGGCTGCATACCAAGTTTTGTAGGTTTAATGAGTTTTAAGGAATAAAATGAATTCCTTTTAAAGCTCCAGCCCTTCGAAAAAGGGTTACCATTAGGGACCACACCAACTCTAGGACAGAAGGGCAACATAGATGGCCTGCATGTAGCTTTGAAGCCACATCTTTTGTGCCCTTGACCTAAAGTATATTTAGCAACATAGGTGTTTCCTTTGAATTATTCGTAATGGAAGAAAGAGATAAGCTGTCCCCCCCCCAACACCTCAAGTACAATTCCTTCACTAGAGTAAATTCATATATTCAACAGCCTCTTTCAGTTTGCATTAATCAATGGTACAGAAATCAAGTTATAATCGTGAAGCTAAGCCTGTATAGTAGTCAAAACAAGAAAGCTAAGCCAGTATAGTAGTCAATGCGAGAAAGCACTGTTCCACTCTCCCCATTAGTTCAACAACGGCAAGGAAACATTTGCATCTATCCTTCAATAGTTATTTGCCAATGCAGTGTGCTCCCATCAAAATTTGTTTGTGGTTACTGTTGCCAGAGTGCATGTTGATTACATAGTAAATTTACTTACATAAACCACAGAATAAAAATGGCATTGCCTGATATTTTTCTTTGTGCTGAAATGTTTTCATTTGTTATGAAACATGTTAGTAACAGAGCTCAATAAATATGCTAAGAGTCAGGGCTGTAATACTAAGCTATTCATGAGCAGGTGGCCAGGTGTCAAAGAGAAGGCTCTGGCAGAACAGTTGAGCAGAAGTGAAAACTTCTGATAAAATTTCCTCTTCCACAGAACTATTAAAAGCTGTGGAGGCATGTCTTCTTATAACTAGCTGCTTTCATTTGTAAGTCAAAATTGCCCTGAATTCCTCACAGGAAGGACTGGATAGAAAGTAACAATTATTATTGCTCCATCATAGATCAGGACATATATATTAAAGAAAAGAGCTTGCCTAATAAAACAAGGACAAAAAGAAACTCAAGACAAGAGTAATAATTAAAAAAGCTTCTGGGGAATGATAAGCCTATGAGTCAGGGCATCACAGTAGACCAATTTTAACCATTTTTAATCAGCTAATGGGCTGGATTCACATAGTATTCTGAATCATAAACTCTCCTTCACAAAGCAAAATGTCTGCAATCATACAACATTCTATGCAAAAACCATGTAAATCATATCATGGTTTAGGCAAAATGTATATGAACCCAGCCTCTTAGTCACCATGGAGATTGCAAACTTGCATACACAAGAGATTTGCAATCTTATGTTGAAACCCAGCAGAAGAAAATAGGACTTACTACTGTCAAAGAATACAAAGGATTTTGTCCTATTGAAAGCAACATATATTTGGGGACTAATATTAGTACCCCAAACAGGTTGTTACAAGTCTACTAGATTCCTATTTATCTTAGTCATCTGATACCTTCTGCCAAGAGTGAAAACAATATCTCTTAATAAGTAACTTCATTTAAGAAACCTAAATAGGGAGTGATCCCTAATGAGTTTAAATTAGTGTACTCCCTCTCCTGCTTTTTTCTTGCTTCCTGTCCTGTCAAATATATAAAAGTGAACCAAGCACACGATTTATCAGAATATAGGATCCCATAGATCAGGGGTCTGCAACCTTGACAACTTTAAGACTTGTGGACTTCAGCTCCCAGAATTCCTCAGCCAACATAGCTGGGAGCTGAAGTCCACAAGTCTTAAAGTTGTCAAGGTTGCAGACCCTTGCCATAGATTACAGATGGGCAGCTATGGCCCCTTTTAAGACCTATGGACTTCAACTCCCAGAATTCCCGGGCTAGCCACAGGTTGTAGTTGAATTCCATAGGTTGTAAAGGGGCCATGGTTGCCCACCCTTGCCATAGATATTAATTGGGGACACAAGAGAAGCACGTCTATGAATGTCAGTAACATGTAGCATTCCGTCTCACTGCTTAAACATGTTGCTCTCTTTTGGAAATTTATGTTAAGTGTCCTTAGAAGAATAAGGAGAATGCCCTGTAGGAAACAATATGCAACCACAAAATCAATAAAATAAAGGCTTTATTTCTTGATATCATTTTTCTGTATAAAATATAAAATATTTTATAACACTTGCTTTCTGAATCTGCTCCTTAAAGCATACATTTACACTAATGATGACTGAATACACAGAATTAATCTATGAAATAATACACCATAAAAGTAGACTACCATCCAAATAGAAGTAGAGACCACTGTAAATATTCAAAATTTTCACTGTGCAACTGTTT
The DNA here is from genome assembly GCF_001527695.2 of Protobothrops mucrosquamatus. Taxonomy (NCBI): domain Eukaryota; kingdom Metazoa; phylum Chordata; class Lepidosauria; order Squamata; family Viperidae; genus Protobothrops; species Protobothrops mucrosquamatus. The sequence goes on along the minus strand of NW_015386262.1, from coordinate 1,191,002 downwards.
TAGGAGACATATTTGTTCGGAAAATTGAAATTATGGTTCAGGATATTTGCAAAGACTAATGAAGGTTCCTGGTGATGATTTATACCTTCAGGCAACACATTTTCAGTTGCTGCAACTGGAATAATTATATCTGATTTGCTATAATAATTTGTGGACACCACTGGTCACATATTTCATTAGACCACATCACATAAATAGGATTATGAATGACTGAATTAGCCTTGAGGTTCCAGAATACCACAGACCCATTATATGAATTCAGTTTTTACTGGTGGATGACTACTTCATCTATATTTTGGAAGGTTTACATCTCTGATAGGATATTTGTGTAGTTAATGTAAATTATCAGTGTGGCAATACATTTTAGCAAGCATCCAGCATATATTTGCCAAGAAAACTATGAATGGCCTAAATTTCCTTGATTCTCCAGGACAAAAGCCATTCCTGGACTCTGGGTAGATAAATATGAGCCGGTCTCCAGCCTGCCATTTCCTAGTAAAATTATTGAGAAGGTGGTTAGCCTCCAACGAGAGAAAATCTTTGATGAAATGAGTTATTTGGATCTGAGCATGCAACTGAAACTATATTAGTCATTCCTGTGGAGGACCCACTGCACAGTTTGAGGGAAGTGGTACACCTCTTCTCACCCACTTCCATCTCTGAGCAATGATCAGTGGTATCCTTTGGAATCTTCTTTGAGAGCTGGGCAATCCCAATTGGCATTATTGAGGAAGGAGAGGTTGAGCACTTAGGCCAGGGTCTTCAAACTTGGCTCTTTTATGACTTGTGGACTTCAACTCCCAGAATTCCTCAGCCAGGCATGCTGGCTGAGGAATTCTGGGAGTTGAAGTCCACAAGTCATAAAAGGGCCAAGTTTGAAGGCCCCTGACTTAGGCACTCAAATGTGGGTGTCTCAGGGCTCCTCCCATTTAACATTTACTGGTACGTGAAACCAGTAAGACATAATCCGTCCGTTTGAGATCCAGTATTACTTCTTGACCCCAGCAATACAAGTGCTGTACTGTGGCTGAAGGTCTTACCCAATGCTTGGAGTATAAAGAACTGATGAAGCAAAACAGACTGTAGTTACATCCCAGCAAATTGGTACAAAAAAAAACCATGATTCCATTGAAGTTTGGTCTATAGCTCGTAACAGAGTTGCGTTTCCTCAGAAATCATGAGGTGTTCGATTTGGAATTCTTCTGGACTCATGCCTCTTGCTTGAACAACAGATGGAAACCATTTCCAGGAGAGATCTTGGTCAACATTAGCTAGTTGTGCTCATTTTCTGTATCATGAGGAGTGAAGATAATGATTTTTGCTTTGCTGTATCTCAGAGATGTGTATGTGTGTGTGCCTGCGGATGCACACCTTTGAGCTAGTTTTGATTCCTAGCCACTGCCTGGATAAGTCCCTGTAGTTTTCTTGGCAAGGTTTCAAAACTGGCTTGCCACTGCTTCCTTCCTAGGACCAAGAGAGAGTGCCTGGCCCAGGGTCGCCCAGCTGGCTTTATGCTAAAGGTGTGACTAATACAGTATTCTGGTTTCTATCCTGATGCTGCAGCCACTACACCAAACTGATTTCTAGGTACAGTAGCTTACAAAATACAAATAATTAAAATTAAAGTAACAACCTGAGAAAAAGAAATCAAATGAGTAAAAATAAGATTATCAAGACCCATGTCAGGGAATCAGCAGTAGTAATTGCTCTAAGTAATTGCATAGGAAGAGCTTATCCTCCAGGTGGGTTAGCCCCCATCCTTTTATTCCTCAGGAAGTCATGTGAAAAGCATCCTGTTCTGCATGGGTTTGGGGGAATTTGAATGTTAATGGAAGCAGCAGTTTTTAAAAAATGATTTTAATGATTTAAATATTTATAGAATTTACGACTGCTTTAATAGATCATTATAAGCTGCCTAGAGTTTTCCAAGTAAATGGCATACTGTATATATTTTGGTTCGTATATTTGCTTTTTAATGTGTTACATAATGTGTGTTTTTATCTTGGTTTTAATTTTCTGTTAGTCTCCAAGAAACATATTTTGAGATAGGCAGCCATATAAAATGAATGAATGAATGAATGAATGAATGAATGAATGAATGGATGGATGGATGGATGAATGGATGGATGGCACATCTGGTTTTACTTATTAAATATGAAAAACTAAAGATGCATGAAAGGAATAGACTAAGGCTAACAAGAAAACTATGAAGATGATGAATGACTAAAACATATTTAAACAAATCCCGAAATATTACCATATTTTGTAAGTCAGCCAAAACATAGATATTTTTCTTTTAATCCTCCAATCTTTATTGAGAAAGACATGATGCCTTTATGTAGGACCTTTACATAAATCCTTTATATAAAGGACCTTTATATAAATCCTTAATTGCATTATAACAGAGGCTTTTGGTCAGTCATCTTCTCTTTACCTATACTGTCTTCTAAAGACTCCTCAGCTAGTATCCATAAATAAATTAGCTCATGAAAGCCAGAAGTTAATTCTCTCAGCAGCCTTCAATAATGCTGTTATGCCACCTCAATTCACTAGGGAATTATTTTGGAAAAATACAATAACTTATAGAAAGAAAGCATACTACAATGAAATTAGAATGTTTTCCTCTTTCTTATAGCTATTGCCATGTATTAAAAATATTTGGGAATTTAGGGCACTTTTCACATATTATGAACCTAAGATTTCATAGGCTTCATTTATAAGTGATGGCAAATTTATACTGAAACACTGGCCGGCATGCAGGACTATTAGGGGTATGATTAGAGAGGAAAGAACGGAATCCCCAGAAAAATCCTGCCCAGGGTAGACCAGTATTAGAAGACTTTGTGAAATGCCTCTGGAAGAAGAGAAAAATGTTTTTGTATCTCCATGCACTAATGGCATTTGAAGACAAAACAAAATCGTATGTGGTGCACTGGTATGACATCAACATTGCAATAGGTCATGGTGAAGAGTAGCAGGGTAAAAACAATGGTAAAATCACATGTAGTAAAATGGGATCTTTTACTTGAACACTGCTTTATGTACGAAGAAGGGCTACGGGACTTGGGTTTGGCTAGTTTAAAAAAAAGAAGAAATAGGAGAGACATGATAGCAGTGTTCCAGTATCTGAGGGGCTGCCACAAGGCAGAGGGGGCCAGGTTGTTCACCGCTGCACCAGAGGGAAGGACGAGAAACAATGGTTGAAAACTGATCAAGGAGAGAAGCAACCTGGAATTAAGGAGAAACTTCCTGACAGGACAATCAACCAGTGGAACAGCTTACCCCCAGAAATCGTGGGCGCTCCATCACTGGAGATTTTTAAGAAGAGACTAGACATTCACCTGAGACGGTATAGGTTCTCCTGCTTGAGCAGGGGGCTGGACTAGAAGACCTCCAAGGTTCTATCCTATCCTATCCTATACAAATTGAGAGGTGTGGTCTCAAACAGCCCTGCCCAGTTATTTTTTTCCTCTCCCTGAAACTGCACATCAGAAGAACTTATGGGGAAATAGCCTAAGAATCTTAATAAGAGAGACTTGCACCAACGCTCTTCAATGAGCTTTATGGCTCACTCAGTAACCATTTCTATCTTAATCTCAATCCTTTCCGCCCTAGCATTTTTCCCACTACCAGTGTTTTTGTAAAAAAACAAAAACAAAAAAGGTGCCGGAAATCACACATGTCATACAACCCGCCTTGCCTACCCTACAAGGTTCCATCCAAAAAAGGTGCCAGAACTCTGTTCTGGGTGTTCTATGACAAAAAAAAAGCCCTGCCCACCACATTACAGGAATGAAGCTTAAAATCTTACCAACACACGGGAACCTCAAATTATCTTAGCCACAGTGAACATTGCCTGTAGAAATGAGTTAGAAACCAGGTTCCTATTTGGCTTTCCCTGTCCTCCATTCTAGACTGTTCCACTATTTACTGTAAACTTGCCATTGGCTCACCTAAAACTGGGCATGTTTTTATTGTTGTTACACACACCCCAAAAAGTATGATACAAACTATGTTATTGATTCCTTATAAAAATGTACTTTTTTCCTACTTCTTTCATATACTGTTCTGGCTACTTTTGATATTAATAGTATAAAAATAAAATGGTGATCATAGTATTAATAATAATGAAATATTTGTGCAAATAGAGCGCTTGCTGATGGGGTAATTGTTCTATAATGCACATTACTCTTCTACACAGTTAAACAAAACTGTACCATTTAATTTCAAAGACCAGAAGATTCCCAAATAAAGTTGAGAGTAGAATATGAAGGAATGACTGCCTCTGATTCTCACTTATCCTATACAAGTAGTCCCTGATTTACGACCAGTTGTATGATGGCGACAAAATGGATGCTTTACTGCTTTAAATGACCCTTGGCCATCATAAATGGTTGCACTGCACCGTGTGGTCATGTGATCACATGTCAGGCAGGTCAGCTTTACTACCAGGTGTGGTGTTCTGTGGTCATGTAACCATGATTGGCAATATTTTCTTTCCATTTCCAGTACTTTTTGTCAATTTCCAGCAGTTTGCAACCTGTCCTCTGGAATATGTTGCCCCCTCCGGCTCAAGTAAGATTGGCTCCAACCCTCTTGACCTTCTGTAAGAACCTAAAGACTGAGCTCTGCCTGTTAGCTTGGGGCAGGGGTAGGCAACCTTGGCTCTTTTATGACTCGTGGACTTCAACTCCCAGAATTCCTGAGCTAGCATAGCTATGCTGACTCAGGAATTCTGGGAGTTGAAGTCCACGAGTCATAAAAGAGCCAAGGTTGCCTACCCCTGGCTTGGGGAAACATCACAGGGGAGGTGGTTGATAGAATAACAATCCCAACTTCCCCCCCCCCCCCATTCTGCTCCTGCCTTCCCCATCTTTAACTGGACCATAGTGTTTGGCTTTGTATTTATTTGTTTATGTTTTTAGTGTATATAATTTTTATCTTTTATAATTATAAGCCACCCAGAGTTACCCTGTGATAAGATGCGGAGCCAATCAATCAATCAATCAATCAATCAATCAATCAGATAAATAAATAAATCCTGATTACGTGCATGGGTGCACTTAACAACCATGGTGTTCACTGAACCACCACCATGAAAAAGTCTGGAAAATTACGACCTTGACTTACAATAGATTTAAAAAGGCCTCAACTTATGACCATAATGTCTGGCTTTCCAGCTCCAATTATGGTCATGTCAAAGACTACCTGTGTTGCCAATATGCACGGCACGCTAATATGAGTCTATAAAGAACATTGCCACTTTTCAACTGGGATCATGAGCAGCTTCAATTACGAATGACTGATGAATGGACCTCCCCCCAAACCTCCCTGAACAGTGTAATAAAAAGAAAAGCAAATTAATTGTATTATACCTCCTGTATATAGCATGGGGAACATTCATTAGTATAATTAAAAGTCAGTCTCCTAGTATTGGATAGAACATTCAGCATTCCAATTCCTTAAGTATATTTTAATGGCCATCTTTAAAACCAGAAGGAGAACCAGAATAGCTGTGGCGACGCAGTGGTTAGAATGCAGTATTGCAGGCTAACTCATTGCTCACTGCCAGGAATTCGATTCTGGCCAGCTCAAGCTTGACTCGGCCTTCCATCCTACCCAGGTCGGTAAAATGAGGATCCAGATTGCTGGAGGCAATATGCTGACTCTGTAAACCGCTTAGAGAGTGCTGTGAAGTACTGTGAAGCAGTATATGTCTAAGCTGTATAGCAGGGGTCTTCAAACTTGGTCCTTTTATGACTTGTAGACTTCAACTCGCAGAATTCCCCAGCCAGCGTAAAAGGCCCATGTTTGAAGACCCCTGCTCTATAGGCTATCCAGTTATCCGATTATTATCAACACAGAACTAAAAATAGCAAATCTTTTCTGGGTGAGTAATATGCTCTTTGGTAAGTTAAAACAAAATTAATAAAATAAGCGGGAAAAAAAAAAGATATCCAACATATGTTTTAGGAGAAAATACTTTACAATAAATTTTGTAAAAAAGAATCTTACGACAGATTCCCAAAGTGGTTATCACTTTATTAAAGTCTCCTGCTCCAATGATCTGATCCTCTAAGGACTGAGTAAATATTACTTTTAATATTTCTAACAAAATAGCAAAAGTGTTGACTAAAAAATTTTCAGGATAGAAAAGCTAAGAGAATCCTTCAATATTTTATCCAATGTTTGTAGGCATTTTAAATTGTTTTTGTGTTTTGCTAGTTTCTTTGAATTATGTATAGACAATAGAAGATTGGGAAGAGTGTCTATATAAATAAAATATATGAAGAAACAATAACAAATCTGGGTCTAATCCAACAAAAACAGGAGCAAGTTTTTGGACTGTGGTGTGAAAGTTAATTCTCACATTATCAAAGTAAGCAACCTGATATCAGATCACGTAATTCCCAAAGAACAGATGGAAACTTTACCTCCCATCCAAAAGAGAATCACTGCTAGACCTTTTATATACTGCAGGAGGGAAAAAGAGGGCAAAAAACCTGAACAACAATTGTTATAAATAGAGCTTGTATTTCATACACAGTAGTCACTGGAATACTTCCATAATGGCTTTGTAGTTTTGCTGCTAGATATATACAGAGAAATAAATATCTGAAGCTTCCTGTCCTGAGAAATATCTTCTATAATGTGTTTCCTTTTTAATCAAGAGAAAATTGACTAAAAGGGAAGTAGTATGCGATTAGGAAAATTAGCTGCATTATAAATATTAGTAATGCACAATGAGGAATGGCAGAAGCAACTGCAAATATGTTGCCGGATATACCAACCAGTGCTTTTTTTCTAAAAAAAAAAAAAAAAAAAAGGTGCCGGAACTCACACACGTCATACAACCCACCTTGCCTACCCCTACAAGGTTCCATCCCAAAAAGGTGCCGGAACTCCGTTCTGGGCGTTCTATGAGAAAAAAAGCCCTGATACCAACTAACCAATAAACACACATACATATTGTTCTATCAGCATACATTTAAGTGTAAATAGTAATACAATACACATATTAAATGCAGGGCATAAGGTAGATATCCCTATGTATATCTCATCAATATAAATATGTGCATACAGCTCAGCTAAGGTAGAATCGTGAGTTAAAGAGCAAGAACCTAAAGGTTTCTTGTTCTGTATAATGCTTAGAGTATACAGATCACAAAGTTTATATGCAGAAGAATCATAAAATAAAAGGGAATCAGGAGGGAGAAGAAAAGTGTGGCAGGCCACAGAAGTTCCCTAAGTGGAAGTAATGAAGGTGGCGGCCGCGGCGGCAGCAAGCAACTGTCTTTGTGCCTTTTACAGCTACAGGACTGGGCTGCCAGAGACCAAGGGGGCTGGGATCTGAGAAGCCAAGTAACACTTGAAGCCTTAGTAAAAGATGTTCAGAGAAAGAAAGAGAGCCGCATCCATTGTTGCTGCTTATCTGAGAAGAGCCCGTGCCAAGTGTCCCCAACTGTAGTAGCAGAAGGAGACCTGCAGGAAGAAAACAGAAGAAAGCAGCACCACAGCAGCAGCCACAATGGCAGCAAGGGGAATGTTAACATCTCAGGCTATGCCAAGGGCTGTCATTTTCTGTACGAGGGAACTGACCGCTGCCCAGACATATCTGGAAAGCTAGTGCAAGAAAGCCAGGTGCATCCCGTCTCAGCCAACTTGAAAAAGAATTAACAACTGATCCTCTTGAACCACTTAAACAACACTTCTGACACAGAAGTACTTCAAGAGGTAGCAGCAATAACCTGCTCATATCAGATATGGATATTTGCTTATCAGCAACAAAAGAATAGAAGCAGAGGAAACCTCAACTCTTGGAATTTTTTTTTATTAGGTTGTTCATGATTTCAAAGTCATTGTTTTTTTGTCTGAAGAGATGATTCCCCCCCCCCAAAATAATACCAGGTAGCCTTGTAGGGCTTCTTTTACATATTCCTTCTAGTAGTGACAACCCCACTATGTAGACCAGACTGAAAATTCAGCTCCACAGAAAGGCTAAAACCACTTTTATTGAGAATGGGTATAACAACAGAATCTTGCAAATCTAATAGTGCTACATCTCCTCCCTCTTCTTATATTTCAGGGAATAAAGGAGGCATCTGCCTATTCTACTTCCAAATGTTTATTTTATTTAAATATTTATTCAATTTATATAGCCGCCCATCCCGCATTCATGACTTTGGGCACTTTACAATTGAAATATCAAAAACAATGCAATAGAATCACTAGGAGAGCACAGCCATTCAATATAACCATTTATAAGCTCCACACCACTGTTTGATCCCCTGGCCAGATGGCAAAGCCAGGTCTTCAGGCCCACCTGGAAGTAATTAAGGTCGGAGTCAGCCTGACCTCAGGGGGAATGAAGTTCATAGGGAGGGTGCAGCTACAGAAAAGGTCCTCTTCCTGATCCTGCCAGATGATATTTTCTAGTGGATGGAGCTCACAGCAAGCGTGAGCTCCAGCTCACAGCAAGGAAACTGCAAACTTATCAGTTTGACATCAATACCTGAAAAGGTTCTGGAAAAAAAAATCAAGCAACAAATCTTGAACACCTAGAAGCAAACAATAACCAGAAGCCAACATGGGTTGTCAAAAACAGATCATGCCAGACAAATCTTATTGCATTCTTTAACAATGTGACAAAATTAGAAGACCAGAGAAATGCTGTAGATATAATTTACTTGGACTTCAGTAAGGCATTTGATAAAGTAGACCACAACTACTTGATAAGATAGAAAAGTGTGGGTTAGACAGCATCACCACCAGATGGATTTGTAATTAGCTGATTAACCACACTCAACATGTAATCCTTAATGGAACTGCATCTACATGGAGAGACGTATGTGTGGGGTACCCCAAGACTCTTACTTAGGCCCAATATCTTCATCAATGTTTTAGATGAGGGGGACAAAAGGGGGAACTCATCAAATTTGCAGACAGCACTGAGCTGGCAAGAATAGACAACACTCCAGAAGATAGGCTTCACATACAGAAGGATCTTGACAGACTTGAACATATGGGCCCTATCTAATAAAATGAAATTCAATGGTGAGAAAAGTAAGGTTCTATACTTAGGCAAGAAAAATCAAATACATAGGTATAGAATGGCTCAATAGTAGTAACTGCGAGAGGAATCTTGGAGTCCTAATGGACAACCACTTAAATACGAGCCAGCAGTGTGCTACAGCTGCCAAAAAAGCCAACTTAGTCCTAGGCTGCATTAACAGAGGGATAGAATCAAGATCACATGAAGTTTTAGGACCACTTTATAATGAATCCAGTTTTGATGGTCACGGTACAAAAGGATGTTTAGATCCTAGAAAGAGTGCAGAAAAAAGCAACAAAAATGATTATGGGACTGGAGGCTAAAACATATGAAGAACGGTTATAGGAATCGGGTATGTCTAGTTTAATGAAAAGAAGGACTAGGGGTGACATGATAGGAATATTCCAATATAAGAGGCTGCTGCAAAGAAGGATGTGTGTGTGTCAACCTATTTTCCAAAGCACCTGAAGGCAACACAAGAAGCAATGGATGGAAACTAATCAAAGAGAGAACCGATCTAGAAGTTTCCTGAACAATTAATCAGTGGAGAAACTTTCTTCCAAAATTTGTGGGTGTGGAGGTTTTTAAGAAGAAATTATGGTCTTCTGGTTTCTAGGCTGATGCCTTAATACTATACCAAGCTGGCTCTCTTAAGTGACATTTAGGTTTATTTGAGTGAATGCAATTTTGTTATTGTTGATGAGTTGTGGAACTAGTTAGAGACCAGCAATATTTTGGAAAGTGAACACACTTTATAAATTCTATCTATAGTAGAGCTTAATGGCTGATGCTAACGTCACTGAGAAATGAAAATGGAAAAATCTACAGTTTCCCCTTCTGATCCATCTACTAACTTCTGTAAATTCTGTGGCTTGCCTGCAGTTTCCTCCTTACTAAACATCCTAGTTTAAGGGGAAAGTTTTTTGACCTGGCTTCTATTAAAAAGTCCAAGTTAGAAGAATGGGGAGGAGTTAATGTCTCCCTTAGAGGTGCTTCTTAAGTAACAGACTGATCACAATAAGCATGGGAGCTTTCTTCTTATTAGTTATTCTACCCATCAGAAATGTATGGACCTGGGAATAAGAAACTGTGTTGGAAGTTTGTTTTTTTTAAAAGATGTATGCCCTTGCTGCCTTACCTGAAACAGGCTCTCTCAGGTAACACTCCTCCTCTTCATTAAAATCTTATTCTCATTCCCAAAACAAACCGATCCTCATTAGGAGCAGAGCATAAGTGCTCCAATTTTCAGAGCTAAGGGAACATATAAGCTCTTTCACTAGGCTTTGAATTTATTTATCATGCTTGAAGTTACATTTTTTAGTTTGTATGTCATTGAATCCTAGTTTCCTTGAGTGCTCAAGTTGAAAAGAAAGGTGGGATATAACTCAAACAAATAATGTGTTTAGAGATTCATTAGCAGAATTATCTTTTCTATGTTCTCTTCTGACAACAAAAAGCATGTGCCTGAATAAAGGATGGGTTTCTATCACTAAAAGTAAACAATTCATATCTAGAATGGGGAAAAAAGTTTCATAGAAGAAAAGAAATAGGAAAAGAAAACAAGGCAGCTGAGATAAAGATAGAGCAGGCCCTACAACTTACGATGGATCCTCAGTTCTCTATTGTTTTACAATCAGGCAAGCAGCTAACATATTAATAATTAGTCTGATGTATGTATGTCAGCACTTCTGATGGATTCTGCTTAGCACTGTGGGTCACAAGTAATATTGAACCTAAACTAGAAAAGAATTGCTGAATGACTGTAATTAAATATCTAAGAATCACCAGGTTTTTAAAATTATTGCAGTTATGAAAGCATGCATATTCATGTAGAGCTATACAGAAAAATAACAGCAACTTTTTAGGTACATATTCATAAAGTTGCTATGTATTCAGGACCTGGTCAAAAAACAGTAACATCTTACCTATAATAGCAGGAGTGCAATATGGTAAATCTACCAAGAATATCTTAAAATTGCTTTGGTGGTAGTCTATGCGGTACTAAAATCATAAATTGAGAGTTGTTCTCTCAATTCATTTGGACATTGGGAAGAGTAATAAGGAGAACAATCTCTAATTTAATTAGAAGTTAAATAATGAATCCTTCCAAAATCCTTTGCTAATCTTGCATAATAGGTGTAATCTAGAGACATTTGGAATATAGAATCCACTGGTTTCTAAATGTTGACAATTCCATTGGAATGATTTGATTTGCTACAGATCCAGGGAGAGGATCCAGGGAGTCAGGCTATTCTCCAAAGCGCCTGAAGGCAGGACAAGAAGCAACGGGTGTAAACTAACCAAAGAGAGAAGCAACCTAGAACTAAGGAGAAACTTCCTGACAGTTAGAACAATTAACCAGTGGAACAACCTGCCTCCAGAAGCGGTGAATGCGCCAACACTGGAAGTTCTTAAGAAGAAACTGGACAGCCATTTGTCCGAAATGGTGTAGGGTTTCCTGCCTGGTCCCTTCCAACTTTATCATCATCATCATCATCATCATCATCATCATCATCATCATCATCATCATCATCATCATCATTATTTGGATTTGGAACGATCCCTTACAATGGAATTTCTCTGACAATGCACGAATTCATCCACTTTATTCCAAACCCTTTCATTCCAAATGACTGTCTCTGAAATCCACAGTAACTACAAAAGCATCTACAGAACCAAATATATCATGCAAAATAGCCCAGAATTTTTCTTTGTTTCTCTCTTGCTGTGTATATAAAGGAAATCCAACAGTCAATTTGGATGCCACAATGAAACAAAGCTTGATGGGAACAAGACACAATGTATCTTGACCTCACATACTCTCTTTTCTTTGGTGCAACTATTAAGGAGGAGATCTGAAGTTTGTGCTTTAATTTGCTAAGCTCTATTTTAGTGCTACAGTACTGTCCAAAGCTAGAACATTGTTTGATTTAAATGGCTTGCTAAAAAACAAGCCAACACCACAATTCTGAATTTTGTTTATTTCAAAAAAGTTATAGTTAAAAATAAGCGAATTTGCTTAGGGGCTATAAAGTAACAAGCTCTGCTTATGGAAAATGAAAACCTCAATTTTACCCTATAACTCTACTTGAAAATAAGTGGAAAAAATTGAACCCAACATTTACAGCAATGTTTACTATAAAATAAGAATAGTCTTTTCTAGCCCAAGAGCTCTGTTCCCTCTAATTTCTGACATTTCATGTGGGGAAAAGATTGTTTTGTGCAGCTTTTCCCAAATCAAGTTATTACTACTATTTTTTTTATGGGGCATCCACTTTAACAATCTTCTTCATCTTCTTCTTTAAGCTGCAATTCCCTTATCTTCAACCAATGTGGAACACCATCAGGTTTGGGCAACTGGACTGATTTAAACAAATTTCTCCTCTCAGTTCTGTAATTCATGAAAATTATAAAAAAATCCATAATTATTTTTCAAACTAGGAACAGAGTTATCAAGAATTTAAGATTCTTTTTATGATAATAAAGCTCACAAATAAAATGAAAGGCAAAAGAAAAAAACTCAACCAAAACCACTTTCGTCCCAAAAACCAACGATTTATTTGCTGGAACTGAAGGAGGAACCGAGAAAATGGATATCTTATTTCTTTTTCCCTTTAGAAAAAAATCCCACGGCCATTCACTATCTAAATATTTGCCAGCTAAGATGATGTTCTGTCTAAGGCAGGAGTCCCCAAACTTTTTGGCACCAGGGACCAGTTTCGTGGAAGACAATTCTTCCATGGACCGGGGAGGAGGGTTCATGCGCATGCACAGATGGAGCTTCATTCACTCAGCTGCCGTTTGCGTGGCCCAGTTCCTAACACACAACGGGCCGGTACCATGGTCTGTTGGAGTTGTGGGGCCCTGGTCTAAGACATATATTGAAATGATTTCCTAATATGTCATATGAAGCTGTTACTTTGATTTGTGGCTTCCAGCCTTTTATATGGAATTTAAGAATTTGAAATGTAAATACCGTAATCATCAAGAGTGATAGTACTAGTCCAACACATGGTCCTCATTTCTTTACTGATGACCTCGCTATACCTTTTTTTCATGTTCATAGATGCATTATGTTATAAGGAGACCTTACAGAGGATGAAATATCTGTTTACATTTCAATAAATTTTAAGTACTCTGTTTGACCAAATCAAGACAAAAATAGTAATAACAGTTTTTTGACGATTAGACCTCGAAATAGTGTAGTGGTAACATGTACTTACTCCACTCATTTACCAATGCCCTGCCTACACCATCTATCTTCTCTTACCTCATTCCCCATAGTGTCCTTCAATGACTCTTAAGATCTTTCCCCACTGCCTGTATTGTATTGCTAAATACTAAAAGAATCCTTCATTAGAATTTCATATTCCCTGTCAATTTTATTTTCAGCTCATTTTCAAATGAAATAGAAATGTACCCACCAGATTCTTACATTTTCAAAGCAGTGAACTCATATTTTTTAATATATGCTAGAAGTTATCTATTTTGCATCTAAAACCCACCTTCCCTATTTTAATGGGACTATTTTACAGAAGTTAGAAAACACCTGGGCAAAACATGGGAGGGGGAGTACTAATTGAAGGAACAATGGATACTTTACATTTCATTTCCCTCCTTCCTGTTTGCTAACATAAAGACATCCAAGAAGGTCACTATTTACACACCATAGTTCTGATTCTCAAGTGCCCTGCACTTAACAATAATCATCTGTGCCAGAATGACTAACTGTAACTCATAATTGCAAGATTCAGTAAATGTTTCTCCTACAAGTTTAATACTTATTTTTATACTGAATTAGGGGGCTCAACTGCCTTGAAAGACAAAACATTTCTGCCTATGCAAAAATGTAGGAAATTTAAAACAGGAAATGCTGAGCACTTTGGAGGCACCTGCTGTACCGACACAGGAAGCTGTGGCTTCCTTATGTGTTTATTGGTTTAGATAGTGGTCCACTGTGCAAATAGCTAAGGAAGAGTTGTGTGAGAGAGATGGGGAAGAACAAATACAGATGAATGAATTTAGGTCAATGTGTCCATCTGTGAACTTGAAGGAATTCCCTCAGTGATCGAATGCAGTGAATTTGAGGTTATAGCATAGAAATGCAGTGAATTTGAGGTTATAGCAGGAATGCAGTGAATTTGAGGTTATAGCATAGACCAGGGGTCCTCAAACTTGGCCACTTTAAGACTTGTGGACTTCAACTCCCAGAATTCCCCAGCCAGCATGGCTGGCTGGGGAATTCTGGGAGTTGAAGTGCACAAGTCTTAAAGTGGCCAAGTTTGAGGACCCTTGGCACAGACCAACTCACTCACTGGGATCTCTTGACAGCCTGAAATAGACGGGCATGCATTTGGGACACCAAACTTTGTTTAACAACAACATCTCTTCCCCCAACTAGATTCACTCCATCTATTATAGCAAGACAGGTGCAGTTTTATATTTCAATAGATATATTTTCCCAATGGTTTAACCTGCTCCTTGTGGATGCAGTGAATATGTGATTCAGCCTTTGGAGCTGTAATTTTGCTTTCTTGCCTTGTTTTCCCAAATCACTGTTTTGTAACTGATTCTTCTTGGTGGAGCTCAGATTTTTAGAAATTCAATAAATCTGCTACTGCAAATCTTATCTGAGTCTGCACCTAGCACAGGAAAACCTGACCACCTCTGCATCTAACAAATCCAAGATTAACTCAGAAAGCAGACTTGATAAACAGATGGAAAAAATACCTTTTTTAGCAGTAATAAGATAGTATATTAACCATCACTACGGATGAAATTATTTCTAGATTTGGAAAACAAGAAGATCTGGTGTATTTCATCACCCTAAGTTTTCTTCACCTCTCCAAAGCAGAGGTCCCCAATCTTTTGGGCACCAGGGACCAGTTCGGTGGAAAATGTTTTTTCCCATGGACCAGAGTGTGCATGGTTTTGTGTGCTGCCTGCATCCCATGGATGGGGCTTTGCTTGTTTGTGTGGCCCAGTTGCTGGCATGCTGTGGCCCAGTACCGGTCCACGGACCATGGGTTGGGGATCCCTGCTCTAAAGCACTACATATGCACTAAATATCTCAATGTGTGTCTAAATGATACAGTCTTTCCTAGGATGTTCTGCACCAAATGTGAGAAATCTTCAACTTGCATGATCATGAGCCAGCAAAACCAATAATTGGATATTATGTTGGCTACATATAGGAACTGAAATCCACCCCGTCTGAGGGCAAGCCAGGACAATTTTACTGCCTACTGAGGACTATGTCTGAGGGCTAGGCTTAATCCAAACGAGTCTTGAATTCCTAGATTCCAAAGGAATCTCAAGTTTCTACTGCTGTCCTGGAACGAGGCCAGAATATTCAGTAGCCTTCCACCAGGGAGAAAGCGCTGAGCCTGTTAAACAACTGCATGCCTGCAAAGTACATTTGCAAAAATGTGAATCTGTTTAGCCTGGCTTTTAATAGGAACCTCCGGCCCAGGCAGTGCCAAGGTATCACTTTTCATCTTGACCCAGCACCAGATTCAACCTTCAGCTTTACAGCAGAACATTCAAGGCTGCAAATAAGTATGCATGTATCAAAGTTGGTAAAGACAAATACTCTACTAACGTGTTAAAATACCGAGTAAGTTTAAAATGTAATCTGCCTAATTTCCTTTCCAATTTCTCATTAAGATTTTCTAGTTTTTGAAGGTGACTTCCTTCCCTGCCCCCTATACTAATCAAAGGAGATGAAAGCACAAAAGTTTATTTCATAACTTTCCTTCGCCAACAGCTGTTGCTGCTGTCACTGCTGAGCAAGCAGTGCTTCAGGCAATTATTGACTTTGCTGAATCCTGTGGGGAGGGAGAGATTTCCTGGATAAAATCTGAAGAACACCTTAAACATGTTTAAAATTCTGTTTCCTGTCAAACCATTATTTTTACTGAGTAAGAATGCTATCTAATCAGTCTTCACAGTGACACTTAACATCTTTGAAGTAAAGCAGCCTCCCCAAATCTTTTATACATTTTATCACAGCTGACTTTTACAAAAAAAAAAAAAGGAAAAAAAGGGGGGGGGGAGTAGAGACAGAGATAGTGTTAAGTCAGTGCACAGCTTCCTTTTCTGTATATTGTATACATGGGGGAATGGCAACTGGATAATTACATTATTAAAATGCTCTTTTTATTAGCGATAAAGAGACTTTATGTTGTGCATAAAGAGACCGTCACATATAACCAAGGTCCCAAATTTCCTAGTACAGGGGTCTTCAAACTTGGCCCTTTTATGACTTGTGGACTTCAACTCCCAGAATTCCTCAGCCAAGCACGCTGGCTGAGGAATTCTGGGAGTTGAAGTCCACAAGTCATAAAAGGGCCAAGTTTGAAGACCCTTGTCCTAGTATAACAAAGTGTTGCTTAACCAGGTTCAAACTAGAAAAAAAAATATTCTCAGTGGACTTTGAAAGAAAAGATATACATAGGAAATAGCTTGGTCAAGAAATGTATGAATAATGCTACTTTGTTTTTATTACTGATTAAAACACTTATATACTGCTGTTCATAAAATAACTTTTTAAGTGCTTTAACATTAAATAAAGAAACAAAGTTAAACAATCAAAGACATGAATAGGTACAAAAAAAGAATTTGTCCCTAATGCAAGAGACCTGGGTATAAAGATCAGTCATTGGTACCTAAACAATGTAACAGTAAGACCATTGAATGCTACTGGAGGGGACCATTCCACAGAGCAGGCATCCTCTCCTGCATAACTCTAAGGTGACAATCTACACTTTGTGAAACTTTGCAATATGATCTCCTTGGACAATCTCAGTGTTTATGCAGTTTATAAGCAGAAAGTCAATCTCGTAGATCAAAATCATCCAGACCTTTATGCATGAATAAGAAAACCTGTCTGTGGCCCAAAAGCAGATTAATACACCACAATATGCTGGGGTCATCATATTGCCCAGCCAGATGCTCAATGTAATAACCCGACCTCTGCATTCTGTGCTCACTGCAAGTTTTAGAATAATCCAAATATGCAGTTAACCAATGCTTTGACAGCAGTGGCCACACAATTCCTCTTTAGGAAAAAGCAAAAATGACCAAACGGTTCTCCTGATGATTGCATCCACTGGTTTCATGTAGATCAGGGGTAGTCAACCTTGGCTCTTTTATGACTCATGGACTTCAACTCCCAGAATTCCCAGAAGCTGGCTCAGGAATTCTGGGAGTTGAAGTCCACGAGTCATAAAAGAGCCAAGGTTGACTACCCCTGATGTAGATGGTTAAGAATTATTTGGGATATAATTATACCTTGATCAACTGCCATGATTCTAAGGTACTGTCATTCAATGTTATTTTCTAATACTGTCTCTGCAAGTTGGCATGTTTCCAAAACCATCTCATGGAGCTGATTGAGAAGAATACCAATGGTTAATAGTACAAAAAAAAAGCTGCAGGATCAACAAAATCACACTGTCATCTCTTTCTCATAGAAGGTCATCCATCAGGTCATCCAAGGCTAATTCAGTCTTAAAATCGTGTCCAAGTCCAGGTTGAAATTCAACATAATTGGTTTTTTCTCAACAAAATGAGATACACAATATTATCCCTCTCCAACCCCTTGCCCCATGTTTTGTCCCTCAAAAGGGGGAACTACCACCTCTTTAAGAGCTAGTAGCACAAGCTACCCCTCAAAAATGTGCTCAATCACTTTACAGATATACTTAGCTCAGCTAGCTCTAACAGCCAAGAGGGGAAGGGGTCAAGAGGTGCAGACTGATCAGCTATAAGCATCTTGTACATATCCTCAGGCCTTCAAAACTGAAAGCACTGAGACATAATTGGACCAAATGATACACCAGATACTATGTCAAAAGTAGAATACGAGATGACATGAACATGATTTTATCTTCCAAATGTCTTGCAAATTGGTCATAGTAGGCTTTTGGGATTATCAAGGGCAAATACCAAGACCTTAATTATTCTGAAGAGCTCTGCTGGATGTCTATTTGAGGATGCAGTGAAGATTACAAAATAAACTTTTTTGCAGTCTCATCACAAATTAGTAGATGTACATCATTTTAACTTTCTCTTGGCCTGGTCCATTATTCTCTGTTCCAGAAAATCAGGAAAAATAGTGGTTCTATGGTATATAATCTAAGAAGACATTTGAGGCTGATCATGTCATAGTTTTTTTCCTCATAATTCCATTTTCAATCAGAGCCTTGATAGGATTCTTGCTCTTGCAAACTCTCCTGGAGGATTTAAGAATTCATTGGCTTCTCTAAGTCTTAAGATGGAGCACATTAGTGGGCCCTTAATCCTTTCAGAAGAGGCATGCCACCACAAAACCAACACTCACCAGATGACAATCTGATCAAGACAGTCAAATAGCTTTTGTCATCACCACTACCCCATATCCAGTCTACATCCCCCAACAACACAGTAAGGTGGATTGGGCTGAGAGAGAGTGACTGGTCCAAAGTCACCCAGCTGGCTTTCACGCCTAAGGTGGGACTAGAACTTGGTTGCCTGGTTAAAATTAAAATTCAATTCTCTGTGGGAACAGCACATACAAGTGAAAATCACCCAACCATCCAAGCTTTGACCTATGTGTTCAAGGAAAACACCCAGTTCTGTCTTATCTTTCATCAGAACAGAACCAATGGTAAGGAACATCAGTTCTCACCTAAGAGTATCCTATCCACACATTCTAAATTCATCCCCTTACAAAAGACTTGGGACTCACATTATTATAAGCATTAAAAGCAACTCCTACAGAGCAACTAACTCTTTTAAAGTTGCTCTCCAGTCCCACCAGCATGTTCAAAATAGACCTGTGTTAGAGAAACAATCTATAGCTGGTTAGCAAGGAAATACCCAAGCACCTCCTAGACGTTAATAGAGCTAGAACAATATGTCTCCTAGTTCTCTTTAAAGCCAAGAAAAGGCAAGAAATTTTTTTTTAAGAGCTAGTAGGTTCTAATGAGGCAGAATGCCTTTCATCTCCCTTCCAACCTCCCTAACCTTTTAGTAAGTTCTCATTTGGTTAATTTTGGTGATTAAGAGTTACAGTTCATGTTTCATATTAAAATAATGCATACTTTGAAAATGACTCAGAAGAAATGCTACGGACAAGTACTGCATCTTTCTGCTTCCTTTTTCAGATTTCAATGCAAACCTAAAACCAGATGCCCCTGCTTTAAAAGTTGCACTAAAGAGTCAGTTGTAATGATCTGATTTATTAAAGCAGCAGCAGATTTTCAGGTGTGCACAGAAGCTTGAAGGAAGAAACAAGCTATTCAATAAACAGAAGAGAAGAGAAGCACTGTAATCAAGCAAATTCTAAAGCTGCTCCTTCCACGTGCTTTTTGTAGCATGCACAGTCCCATTTTATCAACCACTCTGGCTTGCACTAACAATGCCTTCCAGGACAAAGAAGAAAATTTCAAAATTATAGAGTCCTTATAAAGTCCTTGTTCCTAAATGTTAAATATTTCCACAGAAATCATCCATGGTAGACATGGCATGCTCCAAAGGTTTAGTAACAACAGTAATGAATTTCTAAACATACATACAAATATACAGGTAGAACTTTACCTATTGTTTTGCTTATGCATTTTAGATCCAGAATCCATTGAGAAACATGTTCTGCCCTAAACTGCCCTGACGAATCACTTAGAAGTTCTTGCAGCACAGCTGTGGTACGAGTAACCTCAAGTATCGCACTGCATGGTTTCTTTGCCTTTAATTACCAGCAGACTTACTTAATGATTTTGGAAAGCCCTCAGTGAAACACAGGTGCTAAACAATGAAATCAACACAGTGCCCCAGAGACAAAGCCAAGCCAAACCCAACCATAAACATGTATCTCACTCAGGAAAGAGAAAAGGGTACCAGCCTCACTTACCTAACCTCTGGTTCTGGGATTGTTTCTGTATTTGCTGGCACTTGAACACCCTTCTCCCACTCTTGTCTCCAGGGATCAGCAAGGATATAGTACTCATCTGGGCTCAGCTGGAAAGAATCTGGAATCTTCATTGCTGTTATCAAGTCGGTGCGAAAAACCTGAAGATGAGGAGAGAGGAAGAGGACAATAATTAAATCACTGGCAATGAAGACTTTGAAAGCAGAGACTTTGCTAAGCTTGGAACAGATGAGGTAGTTGATTGGACAAGCTGGAAACAGATATGGCCAATAAGATGGCTCCTTACATACACGCTAAGCTGGCATGTCTGAATTCTGCCAATCAGAAGAAAAAGCAAGAAAACCAGGGATCAAATAGGCAAATCTGAAGAACTGGAGAGGAACATATCATATCATAGAAGGGCTTGCTTATAAAGTTGGGCAATACTGCATTGAATAAGGCTGAAAATGCTGTGATATTCACAATTATGAAAAAAAAGTTACCCAAATTTATTTCTGGGCAAGTGAAGCACTGAACAAGGGAGCTAAGTTCCATTGAAGGTAGAACTAACACTGAGAACACTTAACATTGGAGAAAAAAGACAAATACTTTTTTTGTTCAGGTGATGAATGTATGCACCCACCCTCCCCCTGATAATCCTAAATGAAATTAGGAACTATTATTCTGGCTTTCTTTCCATTGTGTTTCTCTTCCTTTGGACATGTTCTTTTCTTATATTTCCCATGTGCACAGTCTGAATTCTCACCTATGTTTCATTTTACTATTCATATAAATCGGGAAAGCACAAATTGTCTCCTCTTAATTTTTGAAAACTGCAAAATTATTGTTAAGGCAAATACCACTATACCAGGGGTGTCAAACTGCCGGCCCACAGGCCGGTTTCATCATACCAGAGCCGCACCCACCCCATTGCCAGCAATGGCAAAAAAGCTCCGATACATTGCGCGACGTCACATGACGTTGTGAGTTTGACATGTCTGCACTATACTGAAGAGAAAGATCACAAACACTTTGTTTACTAATGATCAGAAACACAGGGGGATCTTGGTATGGCAATATTAGCAAGTAGTCTTCAATTTGTACTTTATAATTAGGGATGCAAGACAGAATGCTTGGAAACCAGTATATGCTTGGATTTGCCCTCATTTCTCCCAGAAATTATTCTGGAACAGCAACTTATAGTGTTGCTTGTAACTTCTGAACTGAATAGTTTTGTGTGTATGTGTGTACAGGATAAGCTAGGGAATGTTTCTTTCCTTCTTTCTAGAGGTTCTTAATTTCACTGTAGGGGCAGAAAAAGAGACTTGCCTGTGACAATCTGGCATAGTATAGCAGATCTTAAATCTTGGTAATTTACTGCAGGATGATTTGCAGCCTTGAAGCTTGTATTCCACATCTGGCATGGCAGTGACGGAGAACAAAATAAAGCACCCTAGTCTAAGCAACCCAAACTCTTGCCTGTCATGCTTTTTCAAAATCTGCTTTAAAAGCCCATACTTAACTTCCATCAATAAGCTATAGGTTTGAACAAACTAGTGAACAATATAAGTCTGTTCAAGCATATACCATTTGAATTCCATACATTCATATTCACTTGTCTAGCATATTGTTAATATATGTTGAAGAAACTCTCTGAAACAAAGGATTCCCATCTTTCTGTAAGTATTTTTTTTTTAAATTACTGTTTTGAAGTGCTTTAGAATGTTAGAGAGATACGTTTTCTTTTTTCCCTTGACTTCTCTAAATCTTAGTACTCTATACGATTTCCTTGGAGCAATAGAGAAAAAGTATACATCCATAAAAAAAATCTTGCCTATTGAGTAGTGATCAATAAACATAAATTGTGGGATGTAAATACATACTAGATCTACATGTGGATGGATTTATATACCACAATGCCCCATCACCCTAACTTTTTTTTCAAGTTAGGAGCCTCACAAGAATTTGATAAATATATGTCATAAGCTATAGTATACTCATGGTATTGTACTTCTTCAGGAAGAGAGAATTTGCACATTAGGGTGAACCCATGACTATTTTTGCACAAACTAGCCAACTACATTTCAACCTAGTATGTTGCATCAACCTATTTCTATGGTACAGGATATTAACCCAGAAAAGTGGATTAAGTGCATAAATCACACTTCAGTTCTATTCAGGTAAGCCTATCATAGGAGCACAGGGAGTGAATTGGTGAGTATCTGCCAAATAGAATGAAACAGTCCTTGTACTGTCTTCAGACATTAGGCAAACAAAAATAGTTTTAAATAAATAATTTAAAAGGACAAACTGTGGCTACCGAGCATAATAATTCTTACAGAAATGTAAACATATGGAATAGTATTTTGATAAATGTACTCCCTGTCAGCCCTTCCCAGACGGAAAACCTGACGAAATGACTTAATTATACTTTATTGCAAGGCTACATTGACAGAATCTTGCAAATCTTCCTGAGACATTAGGAAGATTCCTTTCTGAGTTTCTTTCTCTATAGCAGTGGTGGTGAACCTATGGCACAGGTGCCAGAGGTGGCACTCACAGCCCTCTCTGTGGGCACGCGTGCTGTCGCCCCAGTCCTAGGCCTTCAGCTGGGTTTTATAAAACCTTTTCACTTTAGGCCTCCGGCTGCCATGTGCAAAAAAAAAAAAAGGTTCAATCAATCAGTCAATTTCAACTTCTCACGGAAAAAAAAAGATCTTGCAAAGTTGGAATTGATTGATTGAACTTTTTAGTCCGACCCAATCTGCCGTTACCACCGCAGCCATGCCCACCCAATGGGCCAGACCCACCCAACTGGCCACACCCAGCCAATGGGCCACACCCACCTGGCACCCAACAATACATAAGTGGGTTTTGGGTTGCAGTTTGGGCACTCGGTCTCTAAAAGGTTCGCCATCACTGCTCTATAGGATACACACTTTTATCGATGATTCTCTGGTAGCATCCCCCCCCCAACCATCTGCCAAGGTCATTCCCACATATCATTACACTCCCACAGGTAAAACATACAAATACTGTATATTTGTAGAGCCGTGGTGGAGCAGTGGTTAGAATGCAGTACTGCAGGCTACTTCTGCTGACTGTTGGCTGCCAGCAGTTCAGCAGTTCAATTCTCACAGGCTCAAGGTTGACTCAGCCTTCCATCCTTCCAAGGTAAAATGTTGGGGGCAATATGCTGACTCTGTAAACTGCTTAGAGAGGGCTGTAAAGCACTGTGAAGCGGTATATAAGTCTAAGTGCTATTGCTATATTTGTTAAGGAGATAATTATAATGCCTTGAGGTATATGTGATGTTTTATTTGGTACGTTTGGTAAGTTTAATCACAATAATTTATCTAAACAAGTCTCAACTTCTCAGACAGCAAAGTAAATAATACCTTTTGATCAGGAAATAGTCTGAGAACAGTAATTTTTTTTCAGCAAACCTGCCTCGCATAGAAAGGTCACTAAGGATCTGGTTCCTTACAAACATGTACAGTAACTGCAATTCTTTGAAAAGCCATCTGTCAATATACACACATGGGTTATTATATGCCTTTGCAGAATCCTGTTTGGCTTCTCTCACTATACATCCTGCCAAAACATTTGACCCAGTGGATGCTAAAAAATGGAATTTAAGGAGGAGCAAAAAACCATTTTTCCAGTTTTCCAACCAATTTTCCAACTACTCAAGAAGAAAACGAACCTAGAACTTTCCTGATAGTTAGAATAATTAATTAGTGCAACAGCTTGCCTCTAGAAGTTGTGGGTGCTCCAATTCTGGAGGTTTTAAAGAAAAGATTGGACAATCATTTGTCTGAAATAGTATAGGGCAGTGGTTCTCAACCTTTTTAATGCCGCGACCCCAACCGGTCGTAAGTCGAGGACTAAACTGGTCGTAAGTCGAGGACTACCCAACCGGTCGTAAGTCGAGGACTTTCCCTGCCCGGGAGCGCCGCACATGCGTGGTTCCGCCCCCTGCGCCGGCCGAGGCGTAGCTGGCAAGCGGCAGAGACGGAGCAGGCCGACCACCAGCTGGCCCAGCCCAAGGGAGGTAAGGCACCTGCTGGAAAAGGGGAAAAAAATGGCGGACAAAAAAAATGGCGGACAGCCTTGCTTGGCGACCCCCGTGAAATGGTCGATCGACCCCAAATGGGGTCCCGACCCACAGGTTGAGAACCACTGGTATAGGGTTTCCTGCTTGAGCAGGGAGTTGGACTAGATCACTAGAAGACCTCCAAGGTCCCTTCCAACTCTGTTATTCTGTTATATTCTGTTATTCAGTTCCATATTTCATCAGATGAAATGAAACTGTTTTGCACATTGCAAAAAGGGGGATTTAAAACAAACCTCTAGGTCACCAGAACTCTGGAAAATTGACATATGTGTTTTTTCATCTTGTGATCATCCAGAGTTTTGCAGCCAAGAATTGTAGTTTCAGCCTGAGATTCCCTTGGCCGCAGAGCAACCATTTGCCCTGAAGGTACAGATATTCTGATGCAAAACAAGATGAGGACAATAGGCTGTCTCTCTATGTGTTGGATCTCTATGTAAGTTTTTCAATTAATTACCTCCTCCATGGCAGAAGAACATTGTGGCACAAAATACTGTACTGCATGAATTAAAATCTATCAGTTTACTTTTGAATAAACTCTTTCTTTTAAATCCATGTTGTTTACACTTAAACTTAACCTTGGACATAATCAGGAAAAGGTTCACCTGCAGATTTATCTTCTTTTCCCTTCCTGGCTGCCAAAAACAAACAAAAGTGCCATTTTTACAGACAGGCAGGCTGCTGCCCATGTGATAAACACAAAAATTCCTGTCTGCTGCCAACATTTACTTACACACACACACACACATATATTCATATATATACACACACACATATATATACACACACACATCATCAGTATTGAGTGATACAAAGAATAAAAGAACTGTGCATACACATGTGCTCCAGAAAACAACTTCATTTTATACATAAAGTGTTAAAGCATAAAAGTCAAATCAACAAGTTCAAAACTGCCTCTACAGCTAAATGCACTGTCGTAGTGCATCAAGCACACTTATACCAAAATGCACTCACAGATCTAAGAGTGGCACACCAAGCAATACTGTTTTTACAGATTTTTGTAGAAACTTCCACAGTCTCCAAAAATAAAAGTGTGCAAGAGAATATACAATGCAATGATGAATGAACAACCAAGTCAAAAATTTAAAAGAGACTCAACAAGCCATCAGCACAGAACCCTTGGGAATGAGGCATAACTAAATTATGCTGAAAAGGCTTGCTCTATTTGGCTGTATGTGTTCACTCTACATACTTCATCCTGTTGGCTGAGAAGCCTTCAGAATGTTTCTGAAAATTAAGTCATTATTTGACAGCATGCAACAACTCAGGGTTGTCTGCCACTCTGCCTCCATTAAAAATGAGTTATAGAGTGGATGTTGCAATAAGAAACAGCAGTCCTTCCTTTATTCTGCAGTAAAATGAATCTCAATATAATGAAATGTCAATGGCACAAAAATTGGTTTGGTCCAGGAATCCCTTGCTGTCCCAAGAAAGATTAGAAACAAATGGAATAGGAGTAAAAGAAATTTGAACTAGTTTAATATATTCTACTTTCAGAGAGGACTGTTGATCCTTAAGACCAAAAAAATTATATTAATCCTACCAATTTTTTTGTTGGTAGGGGCTTGGTTCTCAACCTGAGCATTAGGTGACCATGTCAGAGAAGATCTCAAATTAGCCTAAGGCACCAGAGACATAACTGACAGGTTAAGAGAGATCCACAAGTTCTCTTAGAAGATGAATAGGGAAAGTCCTAAATCTTATCAATGGTGAGTAAAATCTGTGGTCAAGAATTCTCAACAAATATAGGTCTAACTGATTCAGAATTGGTTCACATATCATAAAAACTTCATGCAGGCCCAAACAATTGAAGACAGGTGGGTCCTTCAAAAACCAAGGCAAAATGCCATGAAAGATTTTGTAGGTGATAACCAGCTGTAACTTCTAGACAGTCTTTAAGGGCAGTCCCATGTAGAACACATCGCAAAAGTCTAGTCATGAGGTGACTGGAGTACGAGTGACTGTCTGAGTTACCAACTTTATCAGTGAGGAAATGCCTCCTTCTCCACTAGTTCAAACAAAGGCTGTGTGAGAGAATCAGAAAGACTCCACCCTAATGTACATAAAGTTATATTGTTTCTAGATTAAAAATAATTTTAATAGAAGAGAATATATGAAAATAGTTGACTTGCTGAAATACCTGCATCCATACTATTTGTCTTCAGCCTTTGCTCTCAACATTCTGACAATTGCTCAGTATCAAATAAATGATTCAAAGGCAATTTTTATGCTTTTAATGCAAGGCAAACTACCCTAGGAAAAACCTTTGTAGGCATAGGGATGATTTACCTCAACAGAAACCTAATACTGAAGTTAAATCATTTAATTCCTTAAGCTTCAGCTGATAACCCAATTAAAGTTGAACTACAAAAACATAAGTAACCTTTTTCTATAATGTCAATTCCACTCTTTATACATCAGCAGCTCTTCCTATCCACCACATTTGTTCAGAGAATACTTCCTACCACAACTAAGCAGAGCAAAACTGAACTGTCCAGACATTGTCAGGATGCATCTTTCCAATAAAAACATAATTAACAGTCTAGTTTTTATAAGCCTGGGCTTGAGAAAGGTCAGCTTCCTTGAAGTCTCTATCTGGCAATATAACATAATAGTTAAAAATGCCGCAATAGCATTTCATTACCTAGCTGGTTTGAAGAAGAAAAAAAGAGATTAAGATAAATGCTAATTAAGCTTGAGACAGTATCTGCA
Source organism: Protobothrops mucrosquamatus (assembly GCF_001527695.2). Classification (NCBI taxonomy): domain Eukaryota; kingdom Metazoa; phylum Chordata; class Lepidosauria; order Squamata; family Viperidae; genus Protobothrops; species Protobothrops mucrosquamatus. The sequence continues at coordinate 1,164,215 of NW_015386262.1, read as the reverse complement.
AAACATCAGAACCCTTTTTGTATATTTTCTGGTTATCAGGGAAGTAAGTCAGCTAATGAAAATGAAAAAAGAGAAAGAAGACCTCCACCACCATCCAAAGCTAATCTAGCATCTTTTCTAAATATAACAAACATTATTGCTCTTTCCACGTGTTTGCTTTTCTCTGTCACAGTGTCATGCTGGAGGTGGTTTTGAATTATTCAGTATTGCCAAGTAACTATCACCTACAGGGAAAGAGCAAACAAGATAAAGCAAAGCCTTTTGCCGTAGCCAGCTTCTACCAGATGCCTAGTTGACTCAGGGTATCTATGCATATCTTGTGTCCATGACAATCTGCTCTTTATATAATGGATGTGAGCATTCAATGTCCATTTTAAACCTTGATCTCCCCCCCCTCCATTATTAGCCATCTTTTAAATACTTAATATGTCTAAAACAAAAAAAACACTGAACACATTACTAAAGTAGAATTCAGAGAAAATTTCAAGGCTCTTTTAGAGAGAAAGCTGGTATCTCTAAACAGTGAATCAGGAGACAGACCTGCTGAGGAAAACAGGAAGTCTGTCTTTGCTATGTTGAACTTCTGGAGGTGATGATAGAGGAATAGCTAGGAGGGAACATTGAAACATATGGAAAATAGGCATAATATCAGAGTTTAACTTAAAATATTTCTTAACTAACAGTATTCGCTGACCAAGGAACGACTTTTTAAAGTTGCTTGCCTCTTCAGCAATGAGAACTGATGCAACAGAAGCAGATGTTAAAATGTCAGTGTTTTGACTGGTCAGATACATGTATGCCCAGATCCCATCTGGACTTAGATGAGAGTAAAGAATGAAAATATGAACTTGAAGATTATCACTGGCAAAAAGGTAGAAGCAGAAAATATGAGAGATTTAAAAAGGTCTAGAGAAAAGTACAGAGGAACAAACACCAATTGATACACAAATCCCAAGGTGAACAAAGGGCATTTTAAAAGAAAAGATTAGGAGAGGGATTTGCAAATCAAATGGAAAAAGGAGTCCTAGAAGTTATTTGTATAATGGTACTACCACTATAGTACCACTAACTCCACCAGAGACTCAATGAGGTAGCCACTTGATAATCAAACTTGGTGCTATTATGGGATTCAAAGAGAAAGCACAGTGAAGTCATGTTTGAATTACAAGGAAAGAAGTCTACAGATTAACAGATTATATAAAAATACACACAATATATATGGTTAGGTTGATATTGGTTATTGGCTCCATATTTACAAAATAACAGATAGGAATCTTCTATGGGGTGAACCACTGAAGCAGTTTAGTAGATTGACAAGGAGATTAAAGTTGATCTAATCTGGCTGTCTACTTATTCATGTATTGCTCTGTCCAAACAGGATCTGAACTCTCCACTGAATCTCTACAAAGAAGATCCCCCATCATTAAGCATGCCTCTTAATCTTAGACTGGTGCAGTAAAATGCTTGCTCTCTTTACCTTCTTCACCATCTACAGATCTTTCTAACCACAGAGTATGAATTTTAATTGACAGTCAGCTACAGAATAGTTTGCTGCTTTCACTTCATCTACTTCCCACCCCTATATCCCGTCCTCTTCTGTGACAAAGGCATACACTCAGGCAATGAGATCAAACACGTTAAAAAAAAGGAATCACTCCCAGGATTTTTTTTTCCTGCAGCAGGTCAACCCATCTTTCTTGGTAAGAACACAATCTTCTTATTTTGCAAAGAAGCATGGCTTGCTACCCTAAAAACAAAATATGTTTGCATGTTTTACTTCCAGCTGCTGTCTAGAGACATTTATATAGTTCATTTTAAGTCATCAGGATGGCTTGATGGGGGTCATGGCTTCTCTTTAGATGAACATGCATTCACCTGCCACAGCCAGTAGTGGCATCTTCTTTACAGAAAAGCTCACACATTATAAGATTCTGATTACCAAATGAGCCAAAACTAAAGCTGCAAGTTGTTTACAATACCTTGGATTAGAAAACCTAATGTCTACAACATTCAAAAGACTCAGAGGAGCTATGGAATGAAAGGTCAGTATTTGGTACAATTTCTCATCAAGATATCCACGTAGGTTTCAGGTGTATGTCTATGGAGATTCTCAGTCATCTAGGTCATGATTGTGCCAATGGTTGAAAGAGGGGTCAAAGAGACCATTTATGTTAAGATTGAACAGCCCACTCTCAACAGCGGGGGAGGCATACAACACCATCTATCTCCTATTTACAACCCAGTCCTTTCAGCAGTTCCAAAAAGGTTCCACATCCATTTGCACTATTCAGGTGACCTTGAGGGTACAGATAAACCTCTGGCCTCAACAACTCTCAGAAAGAGTGCTAATGACCAGATGACTACAAGGAATATAAATCCTTCCATTCTCCACCATTCAGTCAGAACTGAAGAAGCTTCTTGGATGAGAAGCAAAATGTCTTCAAGGAAAAACAAAGAAAGTCCTTTGGGTTTCAGGTGTATATTCTTTGCATTAAATCTTTCCTCACCTTTCAGTCTTACTGACTATTGTTAAGATGCTCTTTTTAGTTTTTCTGTTCAGGACCAGAGTTAAAAGATTAGTTCTATTTTTGGCCAAATAGCAATGTTTAACAATTTCCCCCAAAGATGAAAAGTGCTGCAGTCTGGATGTGCAATATTATTGCCTTACTTGTTTAGTTCCCATTGAAGAGAAAAGCCTCCAGATTCAGAGACAAGTATATGTGTCAAACACCCTCCATTAGGATGATGCCTTTTCTAATGTCAAACGGGAAATTATGAACTATCAAGAAAGGAGTACTTTAAAAGATTAAGCAATAGGATTTTACAAAAGAAAAAAGGACACTTTATCTGGAAAGCTGCCCACCGCTCATATGCTCTAACTGCAATCTGAACATTTCCCCCCTTTGGTTTTGAATTATTTGGGATTAGAGTTTGGGAAACAACTCAATTATTTTACTCAAGCTCTTCTGAATTATTTATAGAAGCTAAATAAAGAATAAATTGGGCATGATGAACTGAAGACCTGATGGTGGAGGGAAAGTTGCATACTGGAAAACAAGCAATTTTCTCTCAATAGGAGTGTTTATTATTTTCTTCCTGCTGCAGAAATTGACAAATTATCTTTAAAGGTCTGCTGCTTAGCAACACCAGTTCCACTGATCTGCTTGAAAGATGTTAATTGCTTCTCCAAACAATGAGAACTGTTTAAAGGGAAACACCTCTCATTTAATGGCAAGTGAAATTGGTCACAGGAAGAAAAAAAAAAAGGCTGATAAGCCACTGCATATACTCACCAAGTAATAATCTGCTTTCTAAAGTGCTCAGATTTCACTAAGGTGCAAGAAAGCATGATTACTTACATTTATAGAACACAGAAAATGTATTGGTATGGAACCTGATTTGGTTTGCTTAGATTTTTCTCAACCACTAAGTAAGAGGCAAACTACTTGAACCATACCAGTGAGAGGGCATCTTAATAAAGATTTGGAAACAGAGCTTATGCGTCCATCCAGCATGATGAAGCAATCAGCTTAATTCAAGGGGAAGGAGAGGTAGAAAACAGGAAGTTTCTCTGAAAGGACGGCAAAAAAGATGGAAGCAGTGCTTTCTTTCTAGCAGCAAACAGACTTCAGTCACAAAATATTACTTCATTGTGTTTGACTTTCGACAGGTATATTTAAGGGTAAGTATGCAAACGTAAATCACTTCTAAGTGGGCACCAAGATGTGAATTCTGCCAAACATGGAGCCAAAATAAGGCAGAAAGATTGGAGGGGGAGAAGGAAGGACCCCGACACTAGCAGAAGTGTAATCTTGTGGTAGCAAAAAACAAATTAACCCTAAAACAACTCACAAGAAAAATTAAGCACACTCAGTAGTGACAGAATATGGAGGGTAGCAGCTGGAAAATAAAAATAATGGGATGCTGGAGGATGGGAGCAGGGAGAGGGCTAGAGAGAGAAATGTCAAGGTGGACACTTTGCTTGAAGACAATGCCAAGTCCCACTTGCTTCTACTGATTTTCAAGAGATTAGTTCCAGTGAGAACAAAAATGGTTATTCCAGAAATATGCTTCAGTAGGATTTTACCAAACTTTAGCGGGATCAGGTCTTTTGCACTAACAACTAAATCACCAATGGGTTGCATGTGCTCTTCACTTCATTTGCTTGCATAATCAGTTCAGAATTTCCTTTGCCCAGTGTGGTTTCTCAACAGAGATCTATCTCCTTCGCCAGAGAACTCTTCCTGCTCCCAGGGAACCTATAACTAACATTGGGATCTGCCAAGCCTAGTTAGATTCCGTGCATTTGAAAGCAGTACTGCAGGTGATGGCTTGGCAATTCTTCCTTCTGAGAGATTGGTTCTGCCCAGCTCCTGCTATAACATGGTAACCGCCATCATTAAAACTCAGCCTAAATATATGTAATTTGCTCTGCTCGATGCTCCCAAGAGAAGCAGAGGATAAATGGAATAACCACAACTGTATTTCAATGTGCTATTTGCAAATTTCTGACTTATGATCTACCCTAGAAAGTGGCATGTTTTAAAACATAACTGAAGAATTAACAGCTATAATCTTCCTAGCTCCCATGTGCTTTCTGTATTAAAAGCAGAATGAAAAGTAAATTGGTTGGTCATCAAGACTGCTGTTTTGCATTAAAGCCTTTCAGTTGCCAAAGGCTCAAGAAAATTAACATTTCAAAATTGTATCTTCTGAATAATCCTGAGTTGGAAGAGGCCATACAAGCCCAACACCTGCTCAGTGCAGCAATCACACTCCAAATAAGGGCTCACCATTTTCCTCAGTCATTGGTTGCACTGTGAAACTGCTCTTATTAGTTAGATTCTTTTTCCTAACATTCATTTGGTAACTGCCTTCCTATATTACTTCCTTCTGCCATTTTCTGCTTTCTAGACAATAGAGACCAGGTCTTGCCCATCTTCTGTGTGGCACTGCCACAGGTATATGCTAGTACTGACATATTTACCCAAAGTTAAACATATCCTGTTTTTTGCATTCTCTTGTCTTAAAATTCTACTCCCTGGATTATCCTTGTTGCCCTGCTCTCAACCACTGCATCTTTCTTAAATGTAATATCCTTCTATTGATACAACCTAAGCCAAGTTTTAGTTTTTTGCAGCTACAAAGAAGTTCTATGGTTTTATGTATCAAGACATAGTAAAAACCATCTGGTCCTTAGCAGTTCTTAAGATTTAAGATAAAGATAAAAATAAAGATGTTGATGTTGATGTTGATGATAATGATGATGATGATGATGATGATGATGATGATGATGATGATGATGGAAGGGACCTTGGAAGCCATGAAGTCCAACCCCCTGCTCAGGCAGGAAACCCTATACCATTTCAGACAAATGGCTGTCCAGTCTCTTCTTGAAAACTTCCAGTGTTGGAGCATTCACCACTTCTGGAGGCAGGTTGTTCTACTGGTTAATTGTTGTAACTGTCAGAAAGTTTCTCCTTAGTTCTAGATTGCTTCTTTCCTTGATTAGTTTCCATCCGTTGCTTCTTATCCTATCTTCAGGTGCTTTGGAGAATAGCTTGACTCCCTCTTCTTTGTGGCAGCCCCTGAGATATTGGAACATTGCTATCATGTCCCCCCTCGTCCTTCTCTTCATTAAACTAGACATACCCAAGATAAGATGACCTTTACTGTCATTTTTTACTGTGGGGGCACACTGGCACACATTAACAATGAAATTCTGTTGCCTGCTCTCAAAAGAAAGTATACATCTACCCATACACCTACACAACACATATGCACATGCTATATACATATACATACAGTATATACCCACACATCTATATATATTAATCACTGTCCATTTTGAATACATAGAGGAAAGAGGAAGCTTGAGAGTTCACAAGGTTGATACTATATGGCAGAGCTTTTCAACCTTTTCACCCATTGTACCACTTTTAGGATATGGCAATATCAGAGTACCACTTAGCAAGGTGTCAAAAACTTGATGACCCCCCCCCTCCAAAAAAGGAAAAAAGTGATGAAGTACTGGTAGTCCTCGACTTACAACAGTTTGCTTAGTGACTGTTTGAAGTTACAATGGCACTGAAAAAAGTGCCCCCCAAGCCACAGCCGAGCAAGACACCTGCCTGCCCATTCCGGCGGTGCTCTTCCTCCTGTCCGAGGTTTTCATTGTTGTGAGCATTTCTGTTGAGGATTGGCAGCGGGGGTGGGGTGGGGGATGTTTGGTTTTTATTCCCCCCATCTGAAGGGTGGTTGCAGCAGGTTTTGGTCACTTCACATGACTCTGGGACACTGTGACCATCATAAATATGAATCAGTTGCCAAGCATCTGAATGTAAATCACAAGACCTTGGAGATGCTGCAACATTCCAGCTGACCGGCGCTTCTTCTGGGCTCAGCAGAAGCGCCAGGATCAGTGCTGAGCTCCAGCTGGAGCCTGGCACTGATCCTGGCGCTTCCCCTGAGCCCTGACAGCCCCGAAGCGCTGATCCTGGCGCTTCCGCTGAGCCCTGATAGCCCTGCAGCTCCAGCCATCTCTCGCTCAGGCTTGTGCGGTGCTACCACTGGTTCAGCTCATTCCCCTCCCCCGCTACCACTTTTCTAGGATGGTCGCGTACCACCTGCCAGGTGCCAATGTACCACAGGTGGTACCCGTATCACTGGTTGAAAAGCCATATGGTAGCGGGGGAGGGGAATGAGCTGAACCGGTGGCAGCACCGCACAAGCCTGAGCGAGAGATGGCTGGAGCTACAGGGCTGTCAGGGCTCAGCGGAAGCACCAGGATCAGCGCTTCAGGGCTGTCAGGGCTGTCAGACTCCAGCTGGAGCTCGGCGCTGATCCTGGTGCTTCTGTTGAGCCCAGAAGAAGTGCCGATCAGCTGGAATGTTGCAGCATCTCCAAGGTCTTGTGATTTACATTCAGATGCTCGGCAACTGATTCATATTTATGATGGTCACAGTGTCCCAGAGTCATGTGAAGTGACCAAAACCTGCTGCAACCACCCAGCAGACGGGGGGAATAAAAACCAAACACCCCCCACCCCACCGCCAATCCTCAACAGAAATGCTCACAACAATGAAAACCTCGGACAGGAGGAAGAGCACCACCGGGTGGGCAGGTGTCTTGCTTGGCTGTGGCTTGGGGGGCACTTTTTTCAGTGCCATGGTAACTTCAAACAGTCACTAAGCAAACTGTTGTAAGTCGAGGACTACCTGTACTTCATCACTTTTTTCCTTTTTTGGAGGGGGGGGTCATCACGTTTTTGACACCTTGCTAGGTGGTACTTGAATATTGCCATATCCTAAAAGTGGTACAATGGGTGAAAAGGTTGAAAAGCCCTGCTATATGGAACAAAACTGTGACTGAATCTGGATGTTCTGCTTTGGATATCACGAAGCCTCCTCCCGGAAGGTAACAAGGAAAACAGCATGAAGATGATATGTAGTGTCCCAAACAATCCTGCGGACCCTGCTCAAGTATTGCTTATATGCTATGTCTTGACTAGAAGGAAGTGAATAATGTTACCCCTCTCTTCCGTAATGCTTCCAAACCAGACTGTAATGCAATATGATAGGATGCTCTCAATTGTCCCTCTGTAGCAAGTGCCTGCCTTTTCTGAAATCAACAATAATCTCTTTAGTTTTTCCAACATTTAAAACAAGTCTGTTTTTATTACACCAGTTCACCAAACCTTCTATCTCCTTGCGGTAAGCACCCTATTGTTATCCTGAATAGGTAGGTAAATACAACCTCAGATGCACAACAACACATGACATATTACACCATGTCATCATTTATTTTACAAAAAGAAAGCCAAAATGGAGAAGGCAGATCTATCTGATGCACCAATTTCACCCATCCTTGGGTTAGGAGGCTCTGCTCATAGTCATCTATGCCTTGGCCACCTATCAATCTAGATTCTAGGCTATTGCAGTGCACTCTAAATGGGGCTGGAAGCAGTAATTGGTCCATAATCCAAAGACATGAATAATTATGAGCATGCCTTGGAAAGCTGATATAATGCCACTACTTCATGGGATGCTCTATAAGCTTCCCAGGATGAATTCAAAGTGCTAGTGATTATTTATAAAGCATTTCATATAGCACAGAACCAGGATATTTTTGGACCATCTATAATTCGTTTGTTCCATGAGGCCCTGCAGTGGGCATACTTTGGATCCCTTCAAGGAAAAGATGTCACCCACAGAGATCCAAGATCTTCTCTGTTGTAGTGCCTGTACTGGGTAACATTGCTTCCGTGGTTTGGATGGCTTCAACTCTATTGACCTTCCATAAGGTCCTGAAAACACAGTTTTTCTTCTGGTCATAGGATCAGAATGTGGGATGAGCCTATCCAGAATGAAAAGTCTTTGATGGAATATATATTGCTTCATCTCAGCCATTCTATTATTCTGAATAATTTTATTCCAGATGTTTATTGTTTTATTTTTTTTAATGGGAGATTAAACACTTTTACAAATGGTAAATTTCCCACAGTTGCTTTGCAAATTGGACAACCATATAAAGTAAAATAAATATATATATATATAACCAACACATGTACTGTATGGCCTTGGCCAGCAAATCCTTCTGCAAAGAAAATCAAAATAAATATTTGACAGAAGATGAATACTAAGAAATCAACTTTTTATCTGAAATTGCCAACCATGAAAACGTTACCATTCTTGATACCTGTGAAAAACTAACACTAGTAATTTGTGATATTCACAGACTATCATTCTATATTATTGATTCAGACCCACGTTATAAATTCATACATGTCTTGCCTTTAGCATTAACAGTAGATAAACAGATAAAACAATACCATTTTCCAGCTTTAATATGTAATTCAACATTCACCCTTCACATTAAAATTTGTCCTAAGAAACATCAGGGAAACTCTGTATTTCAGATATCAGCGTTGCTCAAAGATCCATTTGATAAAAACTTTTCATTTTCCATTCACTTGATATCGGATTAAAAGTAAAGTTGGCCAGAAATCAAATTCTCCTGTGGCTCTACCCTCCCAGTAATTAGAGATTATAAAAACTATTCTGTTTGTTACAATGCATTTGTTTCCAGCTTACTTGTATCAGTTGATATGGAAAAGGAAATCATGACTGTTAAATTCAAAGAAAGTTACTGATTTTGTTAATAATAGCAGACTGTCTCAAAGGATTGTCAAGCTATGCAAAACTGCTATGGTGCTTGTTTTTAATTTTGCCCTCAGGTACTTTTAAAGAGGAAATTTTTGGAATAGCCTTGCCAAATCAACAGCTTTCTGATATTTTGGACAACAGTACCCATTATGTCCAGTCAGCATGGCCACTGACAATGCTTGCTGTGGATGATGGAGCGTTGGTACTGCAAAAAAACATCTAAAGATGATCATCTTGGGAAAGGTTGATCTTGGAACAAACTGTGCAATAACTCAATCCTAACTCAACCTGCCTCTTTATAAAAGGCCAATATTTCTTTTTAGACATGTCAACTACATCTTTCAAGGTCATGCTTAGCACTGTTTTTAACAGCAGATCAGGCACATTTGCATATATTTGCTTAATACAAATACTTTACCGGATGTTGACCATCCCCATAAAAGAACAATCTGACATTGATGTAGACTGGGCGATGCTCACACTGAGCTCATTTATATACTGGAACAATAGTTTATACTTGGTTGATGCTTTTTGCAAAAAGTAATAAAATATGTCGGTATTTATCAGCCAAAAACCTATGCTGAAGCCACCGGGATTGCTCCAAAGTGTAATGCTCATCTTTTCTTGTTAATCTACCCCAAAGACAAGAGAAAACTCCTGCAGTTTAGATTATTTAAATGATTGGTCATATTGCAACACGAGTTAATGAATACTTGCAACATTTAATTTGGTGGTTTGCACTTTATAGAACCAACCAACCAAACAAACAACAACAACAATAATAATAATAATAATATCACCCTTATTGTATCCTTGTTCTAATATCCACTATAAATCTTCTACTGACTTCTATCATTCTGGGTGTTAATGCATTAGATATATCTCAGACAGTGAGTTTTAGTCCTGCCTTAGTCATGAAAGCTGGTTGGGTCACTCTTTCTCAGTCCAATTCACCTCACAGAGTTGCTGTTTTGGGAAAAACAGGAGGAAGAAGGAATATTAAGTATGTGCACTGCCTTGAGTTACAGAATAGCATAAACTTGTTTGGAATAACACTGTGTTTTAGTTGTGCTTCTGGCATATTGCCTGCCTACCCCCAGTGGATGTCCTTCACCCAACTGAGCAGTAATACCCAGGGCTTTTTTTCTCATAGAACGCCCAGAACGGAGATCCGGCACCTTTTTTGGATGGAACCTTGTAGGGTAGGCAAGGCGGGTTGTATGACATGTGTGAGTTCTAGCACCTTTTTTTTTTTTAACAAAAAAAAGCACTGGTAATACCTTTATCATTAGCAGGGAATGTTGCACATGGCACAGGTGCAGCTAAAAATGATGAGTGTAGTTTATACTTTCTCTATATTATTAAACAGTAAATGTGAAAACCTTAATAAACTAAAGCCATGATGGCAGCAAAGGTTAATGATTATGGGTCCATCTGTGATGCCCACAGCATATGGAAGATTGAAGTTTGGAATAAAACAGTAGTAATGGGCATGAATTAATAAATTAAGCAAAACAAGAAAAAGAGATATATGTCTGTGAAACTAAGATAAAGGGGAGGCATGTAATATACCTGTGAGACAATGATGTGATCTTGTCAAGTGAAGTTGATGAATATGTACAGGGAAGTTAAGGCTTAGGATTAATTATGGGTCCTGTATTAAAAGTGTTGCAAGATATGGTTCCATTCAACTATATGAATGGAAAGATGACATAAGAGGTTGTGGAAGCTGAATGAAAACAGTGCAAAGAATTAGGTTAAAGGGAATTATACAGAAGCTTGTGTACTTATGGTAATAGGAAGTTTGAAAATGGATGTTTAATGGAATAATGAAGTGAAAATAGGTGGTAAAAATAATAAAAAGATTGCTAAAAATTATGAAAGAATATTTCTTATAAAGAAAAGGATAGTTATAAAGCAAGTAGTGAATATAACAAGAAAAAATAGTGATTACAAAAGGCAGTGAAAATGCAGAGTGGTTTTTGAGAGAAGTAAAAAAGAACTGTTTTGAAAGTGAGTGAAGAAGGTTAAGACAAGAAGCTCCATTAAAAATAATAAAAACATAAATAAAACTGATCAAATAATTTGGGATGGAACTAAAGTAAGAGAAGTCCAGAAGAGATTTGTATTGGAATAATAATGGCATGTTCAAAAGTAGAACTGAATCAAATGCTAGCCATAAAAAAGTGGTGAAAAGGAAGTGATTAATTGTTGTATCTGTTTCCAGCTGGCATTGTTTATTTTGATTTTAGTATCTTTGTTCATTGGTTTATTATACATTGCCCAGAGTCTCACTGATTGAGTTAGATAACTTATAAATGCTTTAAATTAAACAAACCAACAAACCAGAATATGTATTGTGGCAAGAAGCAAAAAGGCCCAAGGCGTATAAAGAATTGATGACGCACCAGAGAAGACTTTGAAATCTTCACCAGTAATGAATTCTTACTGTCTATCCTAACAATGTTATACAATAAAGTCAGTGTTTACAAATAGGTTAACATGGTTCTCTCCTCCCATCCCTTAGGTAAGCGTCTAGTTTTTCCAGTTGTACAGCAACGCCTATAATTAATCCTTTCTCACAGTCTTTCATAATAAGCATCACCTTTGATATAGGTAATGATTATGTAACCTTTGTTTTCTCATCTTCCCCATTTATACTGATGGAGGTAACCCAAAGGGCATCTTAGCTGAAAGATGGAATCAGAACACTCTAGCAAAGAAGGAGGACCTACTTCATCATCTACTGTACTAAGGAAACTACTGCCATATATGATGTTTCAACTTCAGAACTGTAGAATACAACTTATAAAAGAGATCAAGGTCTACCTAATCTTCATAGCAACCATCCCAGAATTCAGTGGTTTCTTCTTACTATGATCCAGATCAGCAGCCACCAATCTTTTTGAGCACCAGGAACCAGTTACATGGAGAGAGGTTTTTCTGTGGACCGGAGGGGGCGTGGTTTCGTGTGCTGCCTGCATGCCGTGGATGGGGCTTCACTTGTTTGCGAGGCCAAGTTTCTGGCATGCCACGAACCGGTGCTGGTCTGTGGACCGGGGGTTGGGGACCCCTGATCCAGATAATTATACTAACTCTTTTAACCCCTCTAGTGACTGATCCTGGAAACAGATGCAATCAATTTTAATAGGAAATTCTCAAAAGGTATTGTCACCTATGTCACAGACTTACTACTTGATTTAGGGAACCTGACATTCCTCACCCCGATATCTGCTGCATTCTAGGAAGGAAGCAGAAGTCATCACAAGCAGCAGAAGAGTTAAACTATATCTGACCAGCTACAACCAGCATTTTTTTTATTGTCTTCCATACCATACAGGGCACATCATGTTCTTTCAGTTACCTGCCCTACCTACCTCTTCTCCTAGAACACAAAATACACCTCATCTATATTTCTGAAAGCATAGACTGGTGAACTGGAAGCCAGAGTTTAATCCTTACACTTCAATCATCACAGTGAAGATTTCTTGAATAGTGTGTATGCTGTTTTTCATCAGAAACAGGAGAGCTTACAACCTATCCAAATGATGAGAATGAAGGCAGTTGGCAATACATCACCATCAGAACCTAAATTAACACAAAATGAATTATTTCCCAGATCACAGCAACCAATTACAACCATGAAACCCCAAGAGAGCTTCTACAGACATGACACAACTACGGACTCCAACAATTGGTTCTATTGTCTGATCCAAGTGAAATCATGCAATCACCAATAAGCAGAAAAAAAGGGTGATTTCTATGCAGCTTCATCTTGAAAGCCACAGAAATTCCCATCTGTCATCCATCTTTGTTAACATGTATGCTATCTCCCAGGAGCACAAATCTGAGATATGATGTAAAAACTGGTCAGGCTTATCATACCCACTGATTATACAAACTTCCTATTCTTCCAATAGGCACAAATTACATTGTAGGGCATGTTATCTAGAAGGAGGGTGGTGAAAGATCTCGGGGCTAGGTTGGTGTCAATATTTTCTGTTGAAGACAAAAGGCCAGCAAAAGAAAGAAAGGATTTTTTTTTGTGAACTCTTCAGTGCAACATTGGTACAATCAATATACAGGTTTCATTTTTTTCAACACTGGTATAAACATCAAGGAGAAAGAGCTGTTTGCAGAAGTGGAATTAATTTCTAAGGAAAGACAGTATGTATCTGGGTAACAGGTAAGTAACTTGATCAGGATGGCTTTAAACTAGAATACAAGGAGGTAGGAGTTGTAAAATCACTGGTGAATAATGAATTAGCAAGTAATGGGTTGAATAGAGCAACAAAGCAAAATGTTTTGGAAATTACTAGTTTGAAACAAAGGACACACAGGCATAAAGGAAAGAGGAGGGAGTTCAACCCATTATTTTAAGTTTATCTTCACTGATACACAAATTAAGAATAATATGTTAGATTAGCCGAGTGCCATGAGGCATAATGCAAGCATGATTTAGTAGAGATTACAGAAATATAGTGGGATGACACTCAATTGTGGAATATTGGACTTGCTTCAGAGGAAGTGGCAACACAACAGAGGAGATTAGCATATTCTATCAGGAATAAACTTACTTGTACAGAGGTTTACTAGATTTGTGGTTAACACAAGTGTTGAAAGAATCTGATAAGATAAAGGCCAAGCTGACAGAAGGGATATCTTGCTAGGTATCTGCTACAGACCATTAACCAATTAAAATAGCAGATGAATATTTATTAAAGCAGATAACTGAAGCCTGAAAAAGCTATGAAAGAAGATGAGCTAAGATTAGTGAGAAAGGCAAAATCAGCAAGAATGTTTCTTCAAATATGTTAGGAAAAGAAAGAAAAATGAGACAATGGGATGCTATTTAATCCAAAAGGAGAAATCTTAACAAGTGACCAAGACAAAGCAGAGGAACTCAACACCTACTTTGCCTTATCTTTACATCCAAAGGAAATGATGATTTAAGCAGCACAGACAGGGAAAAACTGAAACAGGGAAGAGTGCAGGTCAGCAAAGAAATGATAAAAGATCTAGCTAAACTGAATGCCTTCAAATTCCCAGGTCCCAAAGCTGTTAGAAGAGCTAACAAGTTCTGCTACATTAGAAGTGCTGCATCAAAGATGCATAAAGTCCTTATTATTCTCTATTCTCTGTTGAGACTACCTCTGGAGTATTGTGTATGATTCTGTGTATCACATTTCCAGAAGGATATGGACAGGTTACAATAGGTCAAAAAGATGATATTAATCTGAGGACATGCTCTGAGGACATGTTGAAGGAATGTGGTATTTCGCATCTGGAGAAATGAAGACTAAAGGGAAATCCTGCATCAGTAGTTGAGGTAAACAGTGCAATAGGGAAGATAGTTAAGAAGTATTTTGCATTGTTATTCTGGGACAAGAAATAATGGATATTAAGGTGCACCATTTATTTAATTTAGATATAAAGAAAACATTCCTGATGGTATGAACTGTATGACAGCGAAAAAGTCTACCTACAGAAGAAATGACTCTCCATCTCTGGTAGTTTTAATGAAAAGGAGTCACTGCTTGAGCATAGTTCAATGGGTTTTCAGTGCACAGCAGAGGACTGGCATAGATGATTCCAGTGGTTCCTTCCAATTCCAAGGCTTTATGAAGAAGATAACATAATGCTATTCTGCTTCATAGATTTATAAGAATTTCCACCAAATGGCTTGGATCTTAATTTTCATCGCAGAAACAGAACAAATTTAGCTTAACTAGAATAAAGGATTTGAATCCATGCACACTCATACGTGCACATCAAAAATCTGCATCTGCAAATTCAAAAACTTTTGGGAATAATGTCTAACATGATGAGAAGCATTCCACAAATGCTTCCTTTACTAAGGGAACCCTATATGAACGTGCTGTTAAACTGCTATTACTTGTTAGGTAATTTCATTACTAGGTAATTGGAGAATTTCTAAAAATTAAAGAAATAAGGATAAATATTCTTTCTACTATATTTGCCAATATTAGAAAAAAAAACACTGTGTATGCATTTATAACATGCTCTTGCATGATCTACAGCAATAAGTAAGCCACCAAGAATCACTTGTTTGAAACGGGTGGCTACAGGAATGAATGAGTGAAAAACAAACAAACAACTGCATTTAAAGTAGTGGATTTTTTAGGTTCAGCATGAAGAAGCAGTTCTTTCCATGAATTACAAAATAAATGTCCTCAGCCTGCATTATTAAAGAACAGCAATAATTTTATGTTCTTTTGCTCTGCAGTTTCTGGAACATGATTCCAAGAAGTTGTATTTCCTAGAGAAGTGAAGCCTGACACCTCAGATGACCAAAGGAAACTGTTGCCCAACCTTGAGGAGTTAAAAGAGCCAAACTCTTTCTCCTTCATCCTGTGATGAGTGATTCATCTCATCTCCCTGGAGGCTCGTGTTGGATGTTTTATGCGTCATGCTTGCAAGAAGCCTGGAAAAACGCATATAACTAACCATCCTCTTAAAACGAACTGCTCATGGCAGGGATAGTACAAAGCATTACTGCTGACTTGGGTTGAAACGTGCACATTTTCTCACTTTATTTACTGCAGCTGATTTTGATGTGCATACATTATGTCATAAACCACTTAAACCAAAGTTGGTGCATAGCAGACTCTTTTTCAATTTTGGCCTATTTCTGAAATTGTCAGAAAAATGCAGATTAGGTGTGCATTTAAAGAGTGCCTGTAATTGAGCCCAGATTTGCAGTCATAATTCATGGTAGTTGTTAAGTAGGCCACCTGATTCTTATGACCTGTTTTGCAGCCGTCATTAAGCGAACACCACAGTTGTTAAGCGAACACTTCAGTCATTATTGCAATGCTCTCTACATGGGGCTCCCCTTGAGGTGCACCCGGAGGCTCCAGCTAGTTCAGAATGCGGCTGCGCGGGGCATTTTGGGGGCCTCTAGATGCTCCCATGTAACACCTCTCCTGCGCGAGCTGCACTGGCTGCCGGTGGCCTTCCGGGTGCGCTTCAAGGTGTTAGTAACAACTTTTAAAGCGCTCCATGGCAATGGACCTAGGTATTTGCAAGACCGCCTCCTACCAAACACCTCCCTTCGACCAGTCCGCTCCCACAGAGAGGGCCTCC
>NW_015386262.1:1105998-1147131 GCF_001527695.2 Protobothrops mucrosquamatus | reverse complement strand
TTGTTGTTGTTGTTGTTGTTGTTATTCGTTCTTCATCCAAACCTTTGTTAAAGGAGAGTGTGACCTCTCACTTCATCATGCTTGCCACCGTTGATCTTTTTTGTGATTTGTTTGAGTGATGTAAGCCACCTTAAGCATTGGAAGTTGGGTGGAATTGAAGTTTAATAAATTATTATTACTGCTATTACTGGACAAACAGAACCTGAAACCTGCTGAAATGCTCAGAAGGGGCAGATACTGTAGGAGAAATGACACCAAACTCATTTTTAGAAGGCTGAAATAATGTCAGCTACTATTGCTTGAATGATGCAACAATACTTCCAAAAATGCCTCCAATTTGAAAACGATGAGGAGGCATTTGAAATCTACTTCAGGCAACCAAATATCTTGGGCCAGCACTACATGTTTGGGCATCTTGAGATAACTTCACAGCCTGGAAGAGGATGGCAACCACAAACAGCCTTTCTTCCCTATAATCTTCCCCGCTTCCCATTCCTTATATAGTTTCAGAAGGCAAAAGTATCTTTCCCAAATTTTCAACCTCAATTTTTAAGCAGATACTTGAATTGTCATTGTTGCATCTTGCTCTGAGAACTGTCTGTTTACTTCAGAAGGGCAGCTTGATAAATTTTAAGATATAGGAGAAGGGATGATAGAATCTGAGGTAAGAGTGAAAAGGGGGCTCACCCTAGAATTCCTACGTAGCCAAAAGAGAGCCAAAAACAACCCCGTCCCCTTGAGTGCCATTGACCCTTCTCTAACTCTTGCCAGGTGCTGGCCCTTAGTTGGGAAGATTCCAGTGCATAGGATCTTAACAGTAAATTAGTTTAATTGAGCCTTTACATGTAGGTCTTTCTTACCTGACATAAACTAATAAAATACAAGGGAAAGCAAATATATTTTGTGGTAAAGTACACAATAGCTCTAAACTGGGAAGGATGTTCATCGAGATAGTGTAGTCAAATGGTGAATGGAGCTGAGACATAGAAGCTGCTATTAAAGCTTCTTCTATGATGTCAGTTCCCTCACATACATTTTAAAGACCTCTACTTAAACAGCAATAGCAATAATACTTAGATTTATATACTGCTTCATAGCAGTTTACAGAGTAAACATATATCCCCCAACAATCTGGTTCCTCATTTTACCAACCTCGGAACCTACCTTTAGAACTCGGTCAGTCCTAGTTTGAGGAGCGTCAGTTGTGACGCCATGATATTTACTAAAAGAAATGTGTGGGGTAATGAAGTTGGATCTTCAGAAGACTGACGAATATTAGTCAGGTTATCTAGTCGCCAGGGGAAAACCCGTAGTTCCTGGTCAAATTACCTCCTGTTAAAAAGGTGTCCGACCTCCCCGGATGGTTTCAGTTTCGCTCATTCACTGCTCACCCTCCAGCTATGCAGTCCATTTCCTAACAGGCCTTGGACCGATACCAATCCATAGCCTGCAACAGATCATTCCATGTACCAAACTTTTTCTTAAAATAATTTAAATACTGTGACAAATTCTGCATGATGCCTGCAGTTCCTTGTGCCAGATCTAGCTTTCTCCTTAGTGATTAATTAGAGAGGGAAAAGGCACTAGCCACCACCTCAGATTCCTTATGCTAGTTAGATCTTACAATAATTGAAGTCTAGCACAAGAACAAGAAGTTGGAAGGAAAGTTCAAAGGCAAGACTGCAAACTTGAGATGCAAATCTATTTGTGTAATTTTAAAATGGCTTAAGGGGGAAAATAGGCACATGACGAATCATTTTAATTATACGAAATTTAATTTAAATTGAATCAAATTTATTTCCCCTATTTACTTTCTTTGTTTTGCACCCATGCACTTGTTAGAGTGCAGTTTATAACTGAACAATTATAAAAAAAATGCCAAGAAGAGGGTCTAAGAAATTTTTAAAAATTCAACAAACCTCTGAGGGTTTCTTCTCCTTCTGCCTTGACCAACTAGATTTTGTACTTGGAATTTTGGAGCATTTTGAAGTTGATGTTGTTTGACCTTTGAAGAAAAATAAATTAAGTTAAAGATAAACCAAGCCTTAAATTAAGGACAGTTTAATTGCAAACTGAATGTTGTTTGCAGTACACAAATCTCAAATGCTTACAGATTTCAGCATGGAATACCAACATATGCCGGCAATTTCAATTTGTCAAAATCTGACACTAAGTCTACATATTACATATACCATCTGAAGCTTCTGAACAAAAGGGATAAATAAATCAAATCAATAAATGGACTGCACTGTTAGTGTCCTTTGGCATTAAAATATCTGTAGATTATGCAATCTCAGTTTGTAACCCTCTGCATTTTTAGAAGTTCTATCATTAATGTCAGTTCTTAACACCAGGAAATGTTATCCTCTTTCTCAACTCTGAATTTTCCCATTTCAGCCCTTCCCTTCAGGTCCAGCTCTATTCATGTCCACAAAGGTAATTTCTTCTATGGAATGCTTGCTACTTTCATTCCTTTTTCCCAAAGAATTATTAACATTTACTATGGAGTGATCACAAACCTCCTGATCTGCATGGCTTAAAACGGTTCCTTGTTTTTCTTCTCATTTTTTCTTGGCTACAGAATTATTAAATTTATAATCACCATCTTTATTGGAGAAAATGGAGCAAATTTACTCATCACTTCCCCAAATCCAATCTGGACTCAGGTATTTCTTTCTAAATAGGGCATTCAAGATGGACACAGACAATTATTTGTTGCTTTATCGTTTTGCTGCATTATTTTAATGTTTATTTTCATTTTAGAGAAAGTAATTAAATACAAATTTAGAGACATATAACCCATCACTAGGTAAAGGATGAAAAACCCAAAACTTGATTGAATTTTTAAATTCTTTTTACTCAAATTTTAGTTTTTTACTTGGCTATCCCAGAGAAATAGAAATGATTGTGGGGTACATAACATGGGTCTCAGGAGTTCTCAATCCCTCACTGTCTGGGTTCACACAACATGTTAAACTAAAATACTGTTAGCTAATTTATTGGCTCAGTTTATTTGCAAACCTAACCAGAGCAGTTAGGTTATGGTTCTGTGTAGTTTGCAAAGCCAGCAATTGTATTGATTCACAAAATAAAGCAGTTTAATTAACTGTAAATTAGACTGCATTTGTGAACTCAAACATTACTTCCATTCTCCTTCAATTTGCTTTGTAATTATGAATATACAGTCGTGTATCTTTTTCATGTAACTGGGTCCTGCTATCAACTGTAGTAGTAAAAACTGGGTTAAATTAGCATTTTTATACAGTTCATATTTCCCAGCTTTACGTTTTGCACCTATGAGTTTGAAATTGCTTTCCTTGGTTTGTCTCTTCCATGGAATGAATTAATATTAAGCAGTAGTTAAGAATTTTGCAGCCCACTTCTATAAATTACGTATATAATCTGATTATTGCTAAAATTATTGCTAAAATCAACTGTGATTGCATTTTATGTGGTGTGTGTCTGAAGGATCTTCTTGTTTTGCTGCGGTAGAATCACGAATCAGCAAGTTTTAAGCATACTGCTCCCATCACCTTGAATTCTTTGTTCATTGCTTTTCTTATCTTTGCAGTTTTAAAAAGAGATTGGTTATCAAGTCTTCTGGTCCATATCCATATTTGCAAGTAATTTAAAATATAATTAGAAGTCATGTTCAGGATTACTTTTTGTGCTATATAATAGTTTTACAAAATGTTAAGCAAAGTTTTTTTTATCAAAATAAAGCATCCCATTTAAACTAAAATCCATTTTTATTTTTTTTAAAAAACGTATTTCTATCCTCTCTGTTTTAGAGTAGCTTAAAGAAAAAAAATGCAGCTTGAATACTTATCAAGTAACTACCATGACAATGTTTAGATGAAGTGAAAAACGTGAAGACTGCAAGTGAAGAAGTCTAGCAAGAGCTCTTAAGCCCACCTCAAGTGTCTTTTTTCCTCTTCCATTCAACTGTGTCTGATTCTCAGAGATTGCCTGGACAGTTTTCTTGATGAGTGTAATTTAGTAGAAGTGCTGTGTATCCACACAAATGGACTGTATAAGTTCTAGACTTCCATAGATTATTAATTGTTCATAATAACATTATTCTCCCTTAATTCATTTTAAAGGAGCTACCTAATACTAAGGATTTTTTAAACAACTGGTAGGGGGCTCCCTGCATTTCAACAGAGGCTATAAGGCAGTGGTTCTCAACCTGTGGGTCGGGACCCCATTTGGGATCGATCGACCATTTCACGGGGGTCGCCAAGCAAGGCTGTCCACCATTTTTTTTGTCCGCCATTTTTTTGTCTGCCATTTTTTCCCCTTTTTCCGGCGGGTGCCTTACCTCCCTTGGGCTGGGCCAGCTGGTGGTCGGCCTGCTCCGTCTCTGCCGCTTGCCAGCTATGCCTCGGCCGGCGCAGGGGGCGGAATCACACATGCGCGGCGCTCCCGGGCAGGGAAAGTCCTCGACTTACGACCGGTTGGGTAGTCCTCGACTTACGACCGGTTTAGTCCTCGACTTACGACCGGTTTAGTCCTCGACTTACGACCGGTTGGGGTCGCGGCATTAAAAAGGTTGAGAACCACTGCTATAAGGATTTGTTTTTTTAGTGTTGCTTCATTTTGTTTCTAGAGATTTTGCTTTGTGTCTTTGCAAGGCTAATGACATCTCTACCTTGCGTTTTCTTTTTTTTTTATAAAACCACTATTCTTGTAACAGTGCAAATAAGGACTCCCACACCCATAATCCTCATGGTGAAGATTGGAAAAACTTGAACATTCTTTACTGTCACAAGGAATTGCATGTGCTCCTTTTGCTTTCAACCCCCAGTAGATAACATTTTATTCTAGTTAAGAAGGCTAACCCATATATCAATCCCTTCTTGAATCTAAGTCTTACAAATCACCTTATTGGTAGCATCGTTAATACACAATTTGACCCAAAATGATATAAAAGTTGTACCATGAAGAACATGACGAGGTCATTTCTTTGGTTGTGTGTGCGTGACTTTAAGTCAGTGTTCACTCCTGATTACTGTCCTGAAAGTCCCTGCAGTTTTCTTGGACGGGCCCAAGGTCACCCAGCTGGCTTTAAGGGGAGACCAGAACTCACAGTCTCCCAGTTTCTAGCTGGGTGCCCAACTATCACAATGAACTACAAGATCTGATGGTTTTTATGAACAAACAGAATTTTAAACCAAAGCATTTGCAAAACTTAAGACCAAAGCAATTTTTATTTTAGGTGATATTTGATTTATGCTGTGCCTTTGTATTCTAATGAACAGGAGGTTTTTTATTAACAAACTATTTATACATATTATTTTTAAAAATTTAATCAATTTGCAAGTAGTGCCAAGATTGCACAGAGTAACGCTGTCCTATAATTATCAAAAATACTCTCCATCAAGATACCTGTAAATCAAATATTAATCTTAAATGGGAAGGATTTTTTCCCACACTGAATCATGCATAGTGTTATACTACTTTAAAAAAACCCTTTACCTTCAAATAAATACGGAAATAACACAGAAAGGTAAATGTTTTTAATCTTTTATCTTAAATTTACACATCTCAAATCTTAATATACTCTGTGTGTGTGTGTGTGAGAGAGAGAGAGAGAGAGAGAGAGAGAGGAAAGAGAGGGAGAGGAAAGAAAAAGGAAAGAGAAAGAGAGGGAAAGGAAAAAGAGAAAAAGGAGGGAGGGAGAGAAAGAAAAAGAGAGGGAGAGAGGGAGAGGAGAGAGAGAATATTAACAGGTAGCATTCTCTGGGCAAATCTGACTCTTTTCAGTAGTATTATCTTTCCTGAAATTGTGACTCTGAGAGACCTGAGGGAAAGTGGCAATAAGGCCATCTACGTGTGTACATGCACACACATTTATAGAGTCATCCAGCTGAGTATTGTTTCCTCTGCCTGAAGCAGCCGCAGAACCAGCTGAGGACAAAGCAGGTGCCCACTGGAAGGACTTTCCCCTCTCCCTGTTTTAGTGCTGCAGCACCCCCAAAATACAGTAGTCCTCAAAATATAGTTTTGCCTGCAGACTTAAAAAACACAACCTTTTAAAACAAGTCACTCTTTAAATAGCCCTGCCTCATCTCTGCTGGCTCTGCTTTTTATAGAGCAGGTCATATTTTAACTACAGGGTAATCATAAACCTAACTACAACCTCCCTTTTCCAAGAACAGATAGCAGCTTCAGAGTGTCATGTGGTTCTAAATGTCACACCTTGTACCTTGTTTAAAGGTAGATAAGGGTTTATTGACAAGTTTACATAGCATTTGCAAGCCAAAGTAAGTTCCATGCCTGCTACAAGTCCAAAGCCAGTTCCTTTGGTCAACTTAGATAGCACTACACAGTTCATTTTAACTACACTATTGCAGCCTCTGGCTTGTTTTAACGGCCCAAACTCAGACATTAGTTCTTAAGTACCAAGGATTCCATCTAGGGCTTAGATTTTAACAGGAAGAAGTAGTAGAAGTAGGGTATCAAAATGTCAGCTGGATACAGCAAAGTAAGAAATGTAGAATGACAGAAGATGTACACTTTTTGGCAAACTTTTTGGTTTGGAGAATAATTTTGAAGCATGTTCTACTTTCAGTATCCCCATCCTTGTAATTATTGTCAGGCAATAGAGCTAACCAGATAACTCCCAGCTTCAAGCTTACCTGTTTGCCGATAGGCTTTCTTATTTCAGAAATCCTAGATCAAGGTTTTGCCATCAGTTTGGCCTACTTTAGCCAACATTATTCACAACAGAAAGACAAATAGTCCCAAGACTTCCATTGACAGGTATGTAAATATATTACTTCTTGTAATATATTTATAAGTAATCCCTGTATACAATTCATTGTCTAGGGACTACCTGTAACATGTAATTTCCCTAACTGTCTGCAAGTAAATATTCAAATTCTTTTCCTGCTGAAGGGGAATCATTTGGTTATCTTATTGTAAGGCTTGAATAAAAAGTCTTACTGTCAGTGGTGTCTGAGTTATCACTGCTGATCGAGTATTTTCGCCGTTTCTCTTCCATCTGTAAGAAAAGAAATTGAACATTACATTTGCTGTTTAAGAAACTCATTATGGCACCAAATCACTGTTACCTCAGGAAATCCACACATCACATTAGCCTAATGACAGTAAATTACTACAGGCTTAAAAAAAAAGTTATGAAATTTTTAGACATAACGTTATTTTCTTTTCAAGTCTCTGCCTCTTGGATGCGAGAGTATATCTTGCTTTTAATTATGCAACATGTCTCATAAGTATACTTTTTAAACCACTCCTACAACTTACCCAAATTTAAGGATTCTCCACCAAGGAATTTACTTGGTAAGTCCAAAGAAATAATGCAACTAAAAGGCTATCTTGCAACTTCTTATTCAAGTTCAACAATCCAATGAATTAAGAGTTTGGGAGAATCCCTTTGAAAAGCATCTGAGGATAAAATTACAATGGCATGGACCAATGGCATGAAACCAAAGTATAAAACACGGATGGAAATGGTTTTATTTTGAAGCAGTTGTATTCATATAAAAATGGGAAGGTTGTATTCCACAGGTTACTTTCAACTGTACATTAGTACATGTGGAAAGAACAGCATAAAAAGATTATGGGAAGGTTTTACATACAATTTAAAAATATGTATTATTTGCATGTATAAATAATTACCATTTTATAAACCAACTGACACAAGAGAGAATAACATGCCAAATGTAGTGTTGCATATCTATAGTACCTATAGCAGTATCTCCATGTTACAGCAGAAATGAGCAGATAAGTATTAGTAAACAGCAAACATATCTCACCTGGTGCATATCAAATACAAGCTATCTAACAGTATACATAGCATACAAATGCTGGGAAATCATTCCTAGAAGTTATAGATAGGGCACTATCTATACCAGTGGTGGCGAACCTATGGCACGGGTGCCAGAGGCGGCACTCGGAGCCCTCTCTGTGGGCACACGTGCCGTTGCCCCAGCCTTGCCTCCCCCGTGACCCCCTCAGCAGCAGCCCCCCTGGAGGAGAGTCGCCCCCCGAGCGTGGCCCACGCGGAGCAGTGCAGCCAAGGACATGGGAGCCAGAGTAGACAAGGCTCTGCCCTCACGCCCCATCGTGCACAGTTGATGCTGCGGGGCACGGGCAGAGGGCAATGCTGCCATGACGCTGCTGGGTGATCTGCAGCGGGCCCTGGAGGCGGTGAGTGGCGGGGTGGGGATGGAGCTGGGGCGGGGCAGAGGGTGGAGCGGGGGCGAGGCCAGTTTTTGGCCACTCGGTCTCTAAAAGGTTCGCCATCACTGATCTATACAGATAGTCCTTGACTTACAACCATTTATTTAGTGACCATTCAAAGTTGCAATGGCACTGAAAAAAATGACTTATGACTGTTTTTCACATTTATGACCATTGCAGAATTTCCCAGTCATGTGATCAAAATTTGGATGCTTGGCAACTAGTTCATATTTATGATGGCTGCAGCGCCCCGGGGTCATGTAATCACTTTTTGCAACTTTCTAATCAGCAAACTCAATGGGAAAGCCAGATTCACTTAACAACTGTGGCAAGGTCATAAAACGGGGCAAAATTCACTTAACTGTGTTGCTTAGTAACAGAAATTTTGGGCTCAATTGTCATTAAGTCGAGCACTACCTATAACTAATTAATTTGGAGCTTTTTTCTTACTTTCCATGGAATCAGATAAAAAATGTTGAGAGTGAAACAATATCAAATGTTCTGTTACAGCACAGAATCCAATTGTTCAAAAAAATATACAGGTGGTCTTCATTAACATCTACTTGTTCAGTGACCAATTACAACAGCATTCAACGAGGGGGACTCACAAGGGGTCCTTGTAGTTACAGTCATTGCACCTTCAGTGTGGTCATGTGACTGTAACTCAGCTTGGCAACTGACTTGCAATTACAACGCTGCAGCATGCAACGGCCACGTAACTGCCATTTGCAACTTGTGTTGCCAGTTTCTGACAAGGAAAATCAATGAAGGCAGCAGATTGTCACAAATGGCAATCATGTGACCATGGGACACTGAGACCACAAGATTCACCTAATAACAACAGCTAGTACTGCTGGCAGAGTGCCACTGTATAATTAGCATGGTCATGTTATGACCACATCACTTCTACAATAGTGCTCTTGGTTCCAATTACCACTTATACGTTAGGATTCCCTGTAGTTATATTTGGGTTCATATGAAATTGTATAAATCTAATAAAGAGATGGGAGTACAGACCATCTTATTTGTCTCTTGAGAAACCTATATGCGGGTCAAGAAGCAACAGTGAAAACTGGACATGGAACCACTGATTGGTTCAAAATTGGGAAAGGAGTCCAGCAAGGCTGTATACTGTCGCCTTGCCTATTTAACTTATATGCAGAGCACATCATGAGAAAGGCAGGGCTAGATGAATCAAAAGTTGGAATTAAGATTGCCGGGAGAAATATCAACAACCTAAGATATGCAGATGATACCACTCTAGTGGCAGAAAGTGAAGACAAACTAAAGAACCTCTTGATGCGAGTGAAGGAGAAGAGTGCAAAAGCTGGCTTGAAACTCAACATTAAAAAAGCCAAGATCATGGCATCCGGCCCTCTCAATTCCTGGCAAATAGATGGGGAAGAAATGGAGGTAGTGACAGATTTTATTTTCCTGGGCTCCAAGATCACCTCAGATGGGGACTTCAGCCAAGAAATTAAAAGACGCTTGCTCCTGGGGAGGAAAGCTATGGCAAATCTAGACAGCATACTAAAAAGCAGAGACATCACCCTGCCAACAAAAGTGCGTTTAGTCATGGCCATGGTTTTCCCAGTTGCAATGTATGGATGTGAAAGTTGGACCATAAGAAAGGCTAAGCGCCAAAGAATTGAGGCCTTTGAACTCCTGCAAGTCCCTTGGACTGCAAGGCGTTCAAACCGGTCAGTCCTAGAAGAGATCAATCCCGACTGCTCTTTAGAAGGCCAGATCCTGAAGTTGAAACTCAAATACTTTGGTCACCTAATGAGAAGGACTCACTGGAGAAGAACCTAATGCTGGGAAAGATTGAGGGCAATAGAAGAAGGGGACGACAGACACAATATATGCAACCTAGACACAATATATGCAGTTCTATATATCCTGCAATAAGAAAAAATGAGGTGGCTGCGATTTCAACTTCTTCCTTCATCTCTTCTTGTTTTTCTTCATCCTGTTTTCTTCCACTAGCTGTGACAAGCCTGGATCACAGTCTTGTTGTTCTTCTTCCTACTGTTTTTCTCCCTGTCTCCCCAAGTGACAGGTGCATGTATATGGGAGAGAAAATATCAGAATCTCTTTAGAAACAGGCAAAAGAAGCTACAATTATCTGTTTCCTCATTGCATGAAAAAGTTATCTACATCATCTTGGGGGTCATAATTTGACTAAACCTTAAGTATTAAGGGCTCATGTTATTTCCTTGGTGTGAAAAAAAAAGCCTTTCTTGACACACCTGCTTTTTAAAAACTGAAGCGATGCAGGTGTATTTAGCATGCAATTACAAAATTATCTCATAAAAGGAAACCACAAAGAATCTTAACACACTGGTCTGAGGTTCTCAACGCTATCACCAAATAGATACTGTTAACTTTCTCTAAGGCTGAGGGAGGAAAGAACAACTAAACTATGGAAAATAGTTTTGTTTGTGGTTTAATCACTAGAGCTATTAGAAGAAAATTGCACTTGATGACAAGACCACAGGATGCCATTATCCTTTGGAGGAGATGACAATCTGCAAAGGAATTCCCATAAATACTAAATCATAAAACCTTAAGTACTGCTTTCATCTCCAACACATGTGCAATGTTTTAACATACCACTATGAATGATAATAACAGTGAACCAACATAAACATTTTACTGACAATGCTGTGGTAAAAAATTGCCCTGTCAAAACATGATTAAAATTACTTCTTGACAATATGGCTATATCAATACTTCTCTCCAGTAATTCAGAGGGAACAGATGTTATTAAACCAGCCTTGTACTTGATGGCTATTAGATTTCAGGGGGAGAAAAAGGTGCTGAAGGATGGATTGAAGACAGTTTATAGAGCTGAAATTCCAACTGAACACAGTATTGATTTTTGCTGACTAGGTCAATGTAAAAACTCCAAAAGGACAAAGGTAAAAAAAACCTATAATAGGGTAATTCCTGTTTCTTGAAGCTGAGAATAGAAAAATATTTTAGCCACGTTCTCGTGCTATCCTCCATAATTTCCTTAGAATGCAGTACCTGTGAGTTATATTTAATGGCATCCTATCTAGATCTAAAATTAGGTTGAATGAAATGTATCTATACAATTCTACTATCCTATTTTTCATCAACTTAAACCAACCATTTTGCTACTTTCTATTACTTCTATCCTTTATTTTTTACACCTACAGACCTATGTGCTCTTTCTTCAAGATAGAATTTACATGGGGAAAATCCATTTGAATGCAAGAAGCAGCTATTCTAGTGAATTGAGTTCCATGAGAACATACTACTCACTGGAATCTGTGTGCCAACACAAGCTAACTAATCTGCTCAATAGATAAATAACTTGGCAGAGATTAGCAGGATTTTTTATGAAGCTATATAATTTTTCCACTTGTAAAATGATGCTAAAAGTCTGGAGTTCATTTTCCTTTTATGTCAAGCTTTTCTCCTAAATGGGAGCTTGCAACATCTTACCTTGTAATTCTGTCTTCCCTAATCTGGTAGCTTTGAAGCTACAACTTCCAAATTTTCAGACACGTTGGTGGGAATTTTGAGAAATGCATTTCTAACACACAAGGAAGGCACCATTTGGGGGAAAATTATGATAACATATGGAATCAAAAAGGACTTTGGAATTCAAATATTTAATGCAGAACCCTAAAGGCGAGATACAATTACAGCAGCCTTTCTCAACCCGACACTTTTCACACTTATCAGAGTTTCAACCTCAGATGAGCCACACTGAACTATAGCATCTCTGAGAGATGGCCTGTGTCTGCTTAAATGCATGCAATGTAAAAAAAAAAATCAATAATAAGAATTGTATTCTTGAAATAATTTTTTTCTGAAATAGATTTGCAACCAACTTTGCCTTTTAGATGTTGAGCAATTATCAGAATCTCTTTCAACATAATCCCATAATGTGGCAAATCATGGGCAGAAACTACAGTCCAATTATCCATTCATAACAGAGGAGCCATACAAAAGGCTGATGGGAGATGCTCCCATGCTGGCAGCATTTCCCCAGACGTTACCAGCGCACAACGTCACAAAGCCTGAATAACTACAAAATGGGCTGAGGACTCTACTCTTCCATTACTTATCTCTCAAACAAACCAATAAAGGAAAATACTTGTAACAGGGTTAAACTGAGAAGTCCTTGGTGCTCTCTGAGCTTGGTTGTTTTCCTGCACAACTTTCATTACCCAAACTAGATAACAGTCATCGCTAGTGCTGATTATGTTACCTAATTTGGGTAATGAAATATCTCAGAGAGCACCAAGGACCCCCTCTCTCAAAGGAAGGAAGAAGTGAGTGTTTTTTCAGAGTCCCCTGTCAACCAATTGTATTGCTGCTTCTAGTTTCCTCTAAAAAAAAAATCTGCCAGGCTTTGACAGTTACTTGTGGTTCTAGAAGTCTTGAAATAACAACAATCTGCAGATTAGATTACTAGGTTTCCCCATCCAGCAGGGTAAATGGCATTCTCTACATTCTTTGCACTGTTTCTCTGTTAGCTGTATCATTCTCCCATGCAGAGAACAGGCAGGCTTACAAATCTCTCTGGTTTCTGCAGATCTCTCTATGAATTATATCATACTCCTACTCCAACTTCTTGAATTTCAGTATCAACCATCCAGAGGCTTGTAGAATACTATAAGTAAAGATGGTAACTAATTATGAAATTGAGTCTTCCTCAATCTGACCCCTTTCAGATAAGTTAGGAGTATCTCTGGCCATGTTGATTGAGCATTCTGGAACCTCCATATTATTTTTTTATAATTCCCATTATTTGTACGCTGCCCAGTTAAACAAATCTAGATAGTTTATAACAGCTATGCTAAAACCACTTTAAACCCCTTCAAAAATCTGTTTTCCATTAAAATTAACTTCCCTCAAACAGACAGCAGTTTTCACCAACTTCCTGAAAAACAAAATGGTAAGTGCTACCCATTTCAGGTAATAAGCTATTCTAAAGTGACATGAATGCCACTGATAATGTATTTTCCAGGCCTGCACCATTTAATCTCTCTAAAATGGAGTACCAGCAGCAAGTAGATTCCATCTGGATTAAGGCAGTCCCAAAGATAGTAAGGGCCCAAGCCACATAAGCTTTTAAAAGAAAACAATCAGAAGGGGCATTGTCTTACCTGAACGCCTTTTCTCAGCATGACGATGGAGAATCCACCAATGGGTTTTGCTTGTCTTCTGCTCGTGTAGATTAAGTCAGCCAAATTGTCACGCCCCCTCTTCCTGGGACCTCTTCCCAGTCTCGACTGAGGCGAAGCTGCTGACTATGATTCAATGTGTTAGTTCAATTCTTTCCCAGCACTGGACCTGACTGGCTCAAGGGTGGGAGTGGATTCTCCATCATCATGCTGAGAAAAGGCGTTCAGGTAAGACAACGTCCCTTCTCCAGCATGACGAGTGGAGAATCCACCAATGGGACGTACCAAAGCCTCACTGTCCTTGTGGGTGGGAAGCCGTCTGGGCCTGTGTCCCACTGTCTGACACTACACATTGGAGAACCCACCTGCCGAATGAGGCCCCTGCTGATGCAAACTTATCTAACCTGTAGTGTCTAATAAAAGGGGAAGGTGACGCCCACGTCGCCGCCCTACATATTTCCTCAATCGGTGCCTGGGTTGCCCACGCTGCTGATGTTGCAGCGCTGCGAGTGGAGTGGGCAGTGATATGTTTAGGAACTGCTAGAGCTTGCCCTTTGTATGTCTCTGCTATGCAATTCCTGATCCACCTGCTGATTGTGGATGCTGTGACCCTTCGGCCCTTTGAGTGCGAATGGAAGGATACAAACAGGGCCTCAGACTTGCGAAAAGATGCAGTTCGCTTTATGTATTGCCTTAAGGCCCTGCGAACGTCTAAGGTGTGCCATCTGCGCTCCAATTCATGGGAAGGTTGAGGGCAAAAATTTGGTAGCACCACCTCTTGTGACCTGTGGAATAGGGAATTGACCTTAGGGATGAAGGAGAGGTCCAGACGTAGAACCACCCTGTCTGTGTGGAAGGTGCAGAGATCTTCCCTAACTGATAGAGCTGCCAACTCTGAAATGCGTCTTGCTGAGGTAATGGCGACCAGGAATGTGACCTTAAGGGTCAAGTATTGTAAGGTGCAGGTCTGGATAGGTTCAGGTAATGGCCTGTAGAACCTTAGACAGATTCCAGGAGGGATATCTGTGGACCATGGGCGGTCTGTTGTTTGTTGCGCCCCTTATGAAGGATCGCACCACTGGGTGTTTGGCCAGTGGTTCAGAGTTTCCATATGTGAGTATAGTGGACAGGGCGGCCACCTGTCTACGAATCGTGTTGGGTGCTAAGCCCCTCTCAAGGCCCTCCCATAAGTAGTCTAAGATCCTTGGAATAGTAATCCTAAAGGGATCTAGCTGCTGTCTTGCGCACCAGCTGCAATAATTCCTCCACGTGGAATCGTAAATTCTATTAGTGGTAGGCCTTCTTGTGGCCTGGATCGTCTTGATGATTCTTTGTGAATATGCCTCTCCTTCTAGGAGGCTCCGCTCAAGTGCCAAGCGGCTAGTTGGAGCCACTGTGGCTCTGGGTGTTGTAGGGTCCCCTGACTGAGGGAGATTTGATCGTGTGGAGTTCTCCACGGAGGAGATATGGAAAGGCTTATGAGGTCGGCAAACCACGGCCGTCTTGGCCAGTGTGGCGCAATGAGTATCACCTCTGCTTGTTCCTGCAATATCTTACTGATGGTTGCTTGCATCATCGGAAGAGGTGGGAAGGCATATAGTAACCCCTTCGGCCAGTGTCCCTGGAGTGCATCTGCTCTTTCCGCCCCCTGTGACAGAAAGCAGGAGAAGAACCTCGGGAGCTGGGCGTTCCTGGGGCTGGCGAATAGGTCCAGCACTGGATGGTTGAACCTCTCTGACACTTCTTTGAAGAGAGCTGGTGCAGGGTCCACTCTGAGTGGTCTACTGTCGCCCTGCTCAGGAAATCCGCTTGTTGATTTGCTTCTGATATGTGTTCGGCCCTAATGGAGACTAGGTTGCTCTCGGCCCAGGCTCCCAGTGATAGGGCCTCGACCATGAGGGATCTGGACCATGTGCCTCCTTGTCTGTTGACGTGGGCTTTTGCCGCCACGTTGTCAGTGAGAACTAGGACATGCTGATCCGTCACTGTGTTGTGAAAGTGACGGAGGGCCAGGTGTATGGCTCTGAGTTCCAACCAGTTTATGTTCTGTCTTAGATTCTCTTTGGACCATTGGCCCTGTGCCCAATGTGATTGCAGGTGTGCTCCCCAACCGAAAAGGCTGGCATCTGTGGTAAGAATGACTTGGGCTGGTTCCTTGAACATGTGTCCCTTTCTGACTGCTGGGGACGACCACCACTGGAGCGATTTCAGGACCCTTGATGGCACCTTTACCTTTTGGGTGGAGGAGCCGGATCCCCTTCTTTGAAACGGGAGCAGGAACCATTGCAATTCTCTGGAGTGTAGCCGTGCCCAGGGTACAATTGCTAGGCTTTCCCAGTAGTTGGGATAGTGTGTCCAGTCTGGTGACCCCTTTCTTTCGAATCTGCCTGACCAGAGTCCGAATGCTGTCTTGACGCTCTTGAGAGAGGTAGACCTCGCACTTCAGTATGTCTATCACGGCTCCTAGATGAAGGAGGCGGGTCGAGGGAACTGTCTTGACTCTTTTGGAAGTTTACTGAGAATCCGTGATCTTGAAGGGTTCTTAGTGTGAGAGTCAGATCTGATTGTGCTGCCTGAGGATTGGATAAGTATGTCATCCAGGTAACACTGTATGCGCACGGGAATGGTTCAAAGGTGTGCGGCGAGAGTCACCAGTACCTTTGTGAACACCCTGGGGTCCGAAGAAAGTCCGAAGGGTAGGGCCCTGTATTGGAAATGCTGTCCTGCATGGCAGAACCTGAGAAATTTTCTGTGTTCCGGAAGTATGGGAATGTGAAGGTAAGCTTCCGTCAGATCTATGGAAGTCAGAAGGTCTCCCCTTCTGATACCTGCTAATATTGACTGTAGAGTATGCATTTTGAACTTTCTGTATGCCAGGTGATTGTTCAGACATTTTAAGTCTAGAATTGCTCTCCACCCCCCCACCCCCCGAACTCTTTGGGACTATGAATAAGATGGAGTAGAATCCTGTCCCTGTTGCCCCTTTTGCAACGATTCTATGGCCTGTATGTCCAGGAGGTACTGGATAGCCTCCTTGATGAGGCCCATCTTGATTGGATCTTTGGGTGTGGGGCAGGGAACGAAATGATTCAGGGGTTTGGAGATGAATTCCAGTGAGAGGCCAAATCTGACAGTATTTAGGACCCAGAGGTCCGTGGTGGTAGCCTGGCATCTGTTTGCGAAGAGAGCCAGCCTGCCAGTGATGGGAAAGCCCTCCCCACCATCACTTGGATCTGTGAAAAGGATGCCCCCCCATTCCTCGAAAGGGCCACTTCGATTGGAACTGCTGTCTGAATCTGTCCCTATAACTGGTCCTGTCGCCCTATCTATCTGATCTGGGCTGATAGGGACGGGAAAATGAAGTGGGCTCTGGGCTTGCTTCTGATCTGAAAGGTTGTCTACGAGGGTATGAAGAGGCTCTCCTTTCAGTCCTCCTTAAGAGGTGTCCCAGGATCTTATGTTTGTCCTTGTTCTCTATTAAGTAGGGGTTGAGAGACTAACCGAAGAGTAAGCCACCCTTGTAGGGTGCAGCAGCCAACCGCCACTTTGCCTTGATGTTGGCTCGCCATTGTCTGAGCCACAATAGTCTGCGTGCAGAGATGTTGGATGCTATTGCCTTGGCAGAGTAGTTTGCGGCGTGTAATGATGAATCTGCCATAAATTCAGCTGCCGCCACTAACATTCTTAAGTCATGGTGAGTTTTCCTCCTCCGGGGAGATCCTGGCCTGAAGTTGGCACAGCCAGAGCAGCGAAGTCCTGGCGAAAAAGGAGTTAGATATGGCTGCCTTGATCGCCCACACTGAGGCCTGGTGTGTTCTGCGGAAGGTGAGCTCCGCCTTTTTGTCCTCAGACTTCAGAGCCTCTGCCACATCCCCAGATACCACAGATGGGGAGAATAGGGTTGCCAGAGGCTCGTCTACTGCCGGGACCTCTATGATCTCTGATAAGGCCAGGTCTATATTGAACAGCTTCTTATCTGTCCCCCCCATTGGAGCAAAGAACCCCGGAGCCCCCCCGTTCTTTTGGATTGTATCAAAGAAGGGGGGGACAAGGGATGAATTGTTGTGTGTAGGTGGGTTGTGTAAAAACCCTGCTATTCTTGTCCTGGGACGTGGAAGGTCCGTTCTGGGAAGGCATTGGCCTTTGAACCTTTGCAGTGCTGCTGGCCTTGTGGATCAGGAACTTAAACAATGTAGAATTGAAAAGGCCTATAAATGGTGGAGGGTCAGGTGAGATATCCTCATCCTCTGACAGTCCCTGGTCCATGTGTTCATAGTCTCCTGTGGGAGATCTTCTGCTTCTGGAGGAATGAGGTGAGACTGATTCCTGGAATGGAGAGCCCTCCTCTTGGGAGAGGTAGGACCGGCCCCTTGAGGTGACTGACCCGGTTCTGGACCTATGGTGTCTTGTGGAAGCCATGGCCTGCACGACGGCCTGAGATATGAGAGCTTGTAGGCGCTCTGGTGACAGAGCTCACTGGCTGCCAGAGGGCCGAGCCCTTTCTGGTGGGGGAGTGCTTGGTACCCCCAGGCTCTCGGGTCCCTCGCTTAAGGGGGATCCTGCTTGTTGTGTCTCGGCCTCTGTTTCCATAGGTTCCTGAACCGACTGCTGCGGGCCAAAGATCTCGTCCTCTGTGTAAGCAGGAGGTATCAGATCATTCCCTGCTATGTTTTGTCTTTTTTCGGCTCAAGAAAATTGTTTCTCCAGAGCCTGGTGCCTTCACTTGGCCTCCCTATCAGTGGTCTTGGAGGATCTTTTGCCTGATATTGCCTTGGCTTTGATCCTTCCCACTGTCTCCTGATTGGATGATCTTGGTTTCTTGCGACCTGGAGGACGAGTAGTTCTGTTCTGCTTGCACAGAAATGGTGTTCGCCATTATCACCGGAGATATTTCAGTGCGGTAACTGAGAGGAATCTTGTAGTGCAGACCCTGATAGTAGATCAGCTAGATCACCAAACAACCTGATTATGGCTGGAATCAGTCTAGGGTGGATCTGATAGCAGTTAGCAGCCACACCTCTGCTCTCCTAATTCACGCTCTGTTGAGATGATGATAGCAGCAAGATCAATTTAATGATACGACCCGCCCAGGTTTGAATAAGCAACACAGGTTGTTGTGATCTTGCGCTTCCTCTTTCCTTTTTTTTATTATTATTAACACCCAGCCATGGTGTAACAAGGACTGTGTCAATTGCTGCAGTCAGGTGAGAGGGGAATTGATTTGCGATGGGGAGCTGTATTTGAGAAAGGAAGACGCGCGTCCCCTTTCACATCCCTCCCCCATTCGCCCCCTTTCCACTCGCTTGGAATGCCGGAGAGTCTGAGATCTGCGTTCTGTGAAGCCAGCTGATGTTGTTGCTGGTCTGGGCTAACTCTCCACAATAAGTGAGCCCCTTTGAGCAATCAAGTTGGCTGGCCGGCTGTTTAAAACTCGGGCCGAAAATGGCGGCCGTGAGTTCTTTGTTCCTAATGCCAGCTGTTAAAAGGGTGTTCTCTGCGGCTGGCGTGGATGCGGGTGGATAATGGGCTGTTCGACTGTGTCCGCTGTGTTGTGGGGACCCCGAAACGGCAGCTCTATCCTCCAGGGGGGATTCCTTTCTCCCGGTGTGCAGCCACGCGATGCCAAAAATGGCATCCGGCTTCCCCGCTGAAGGAATCCCTGCGGTCCGACAGTCAGCTGTAGCTGAACGGAGACTTGCGGACAGCTGAATTCAGCTGGAAAACGGCAGCGACGATCGCTTGCTCGTAATCCACCCCCCCCAACTTTAACGAAGTAAGAAAAAATAGGATTAATACAACCTGATCTAGATGATCTGTCCTGAGAATCAAAAGTATGTCCTTACGAGCTAGAGACTAAGTTGAGACTGGGAAGAGGTCCCAGGAAGAGGGGTCGTGACAATTTGGCTGACTTAGTCTACACGAGCAGAAGACAAGCAAAACCCATTGGTGGATTCTCCACTCGTCATGCTGGAGAATTTTGAATTAGGTCCATTATCCTACTGGCAACCAGTGCAGCTTTTGAAATATAGATGCTGAACTAACTAGCACTGGTTAGCAGTGAGCAGTTGAGTTCTGTACCAACTGTGGCTTCCAACTCTTCAAATATAACCACACTTAGAACAAATTGCAATAGTTTGAAAGATCACTACCCACAAACTACTGTTCAGTTTCTTCAGATCCATGAACAAGTGCAACTGATGGATGTGCTGCAGTTACCTGACGAGGCTCCTGGCTGCAGCCTCTACCTACGGTTCTAGTAGGAGGTGTGAGTCCAGGAGAACTTCCAAACTGCTCATCAGGCCCTTTTGGAAGAACAATACACAAAGCTATCATGGAACAAGAGCTTGTGCTGTAATTTAGTTTTAGTTTGTTTCACCCTGTTAGACCTTTCAAAACCTCCAGCACTAGGACTTCAACCACATTTCCTATTTGGTATAGGCCCGTGGTGGCGAACCAATGTCACACGTGCCATAGGCGGCACACAGAGCTGTCCCTGTGGGCACACGTGCCATCGCCCCAGAAGGATGCGGGGTCGGGCTGCTCCTCTCTGCCTTTCTACGTGCGCCAGCGCTCTCGTTCTCGTTCTCTCTGCACTGGGAGTCAGGGAGCAGTTGCAAGAGCTAGGCAGATCTGGGCTGGATGGTGGAGGCAGGATTTTTTTTGTCATACAACGCACAGAACTGCGTTCCGGCACCTTTTTTTGAACGGAAGCTACCAGCGCAAGTTCAGGTATGCCTGCAGAGCGATTTTGTGGACCGCCAGCAGCCCGATCCGGGGTCCGGAGGCCTGGAAAAGGCCTCTGCTGCCCGGATCTATGGCTGCAGAGCGATTTCGTGCCCCCCCATGGCTGATCCAGACTTCAGAGGCCTTTTCCAAGCCTCTAGAGCCCGGATCGGGCCGCTGGGGCACTGCAAAATCGTTCCGCAGCCATAGATCTGGGCTCCAGAGGTCTTTTCCAAGCCTACGGAGCCTGGATCCATGGCCACGGAGCAATTTTGCAGCCCCCCAGCAGCTTGATCAGGGCTCCTGCCTTTTCCAGGCCTCTGGAGCCCGGATCCATGGCCATGGAGGCCTATTGGAAAGCGCTTGTCTTGGTTATGCTTGGCTTCCAAACAAGTGGCCGTACCATTTGCTGAAAAAGGGGTGGGTGGGTCGTGCAAATCTGAAATACTTCATTTTAAACTGTGTTACTGGAAGTCTTACGTGTTGCGGTTTTAAAGCGGAGGTCCTAGTAAGCTTTCTCTCTGTTCCATCAGTCCAGTTTACTCAACAAGTATATATATCCTTTTAAAAAACTCTTTCTATCCAACATAGCCTTCTTCCATTCTTGTAACATGCTGTACCTCCATAGCATTCGCAAAATTATCTCCATAACGTTCCCTCTTTTGTGAATGCCCCATTATCTTAAACATATCCCTCTTTCCCCAACTCTCCTCCCTCCCTTCTTTTCATCTGTCACCAAATTTCCTTTCTGCACCTCTGTTCTTTTCATCCTATTTCATTCCTCATCAGTTCCCTTTTCATACCTGTATTTGTACACAAATAGCAACAGGTTGTCACGCATTTATGCAGGCTCAGACCTTATTGTCACAAAGTGTGTGCATGCATGAGCGAGCACACATATGCTTTATTTTTATCTTGCATGGAAACATTTGTTGTTCCATCGGAGATTCAGGAAGATACATAGCACGGTTTACAAGGATTGATGGGTAACTGCCCTTACTGCACATATTTTTTCAACATGTTATAAAAACCATGTATGTCAACAACAAAAGAAAATGCCTGCATGTTTATGTGTGTTTTTGCATTCATCAGACACTACTGTAGCTTTTGTAATTTTCACCTACTTCTTCCCATTCTCTAAAGACAATAACATTTTTGACAACGTGTATACTTACCATGTCATTGGAATATGAAGCACAGTGCAATGCATTGTACACTTTATATGGATTCAGAGAGTTTCACCTCAGGCCAAAGGAATAAACATCACACATGGCACAGAAACAACCTTCCTTCCTTCCTAGACTAATTGAACCCTAGTCAAGACACACTGATATGTGTGCGCACACACACACACACACATAGATATTTTATATTACCGTATATTATATTTTATATTTTAACTTATTAAAACTTTTATAGTTTTTTAAACTTTTCCTGGTGTTCACGTCTTTTATCTCTCGTCATGAGTATATCCAGGAATCATTCTTTTATTTTTAGTACTGTTTTTAACATATAGATATGTACATGCATATATACATATATATACACACACACACAATATGCATGTATATGTATAGCTGTATATAGGTGTATGTATAGGTATATATGTATGTATTGTGTGTATGTATATATATTATATATATATATGTGACTCTGCCATTAAACATAGAAATTCTATAGGACCAATAAGCAGTTCCAAATAACCACATGTATCACTAGAAACTGAGCACAAAAGTTTATAATTACTTGAAGAAAATAAGAGTAAAAGAAATGAGCTTGGATGATGAGTCCTACAATTCTCTACCCAGCAAATCTGGAAGGAAGAATCCAAGTTGGGAAAAGCTGGATAGCAATCGGACTTGGGGGAGGAAAACCTGCCATTTGTTTGGTTGGTTCTTCAGGCCTTCTGGTTATCAGTGAACTAGTTTTTGTAAAAAAAAAAATTGTACAGGTAGTCCTCTATTTACAACCACGGTTGAGCCCAAAATCTCTGTTGCTAAGCAAGACAGCTATTAAGTGAATTTTGCCCCATTATAGGTCCTTTCTTACCACAGCTGTTAAGTGAATCACTGCAGTTGTGAAGTTAGAAACACTGTTGTTAAATTAATCTGGTTTCCCCATTGACTTTGCTTGTCAGAAGATTGCAAAAGGTAATCACATGACTCTGGGACACTGCAACTGTGATAAATATGACGAGTGTCTGAATTTTGATCAGGTGACCCTGGGATGCTGCAATGGTTGCAAGTGTGAAAAATGGTAAGTCATTTCTATTTTCAGTGCCGTTGTAACTTTGAAGGGTCACTATATGAACTGTTCTAAGTCGAGGACTAATTGTAGTTAAGTTTCTTCTACAGTGAGCTACTCATCAGCTTTATTGTCCCAAAGGCCATTAGTCCTCCATGTCTGTTTTGCATCCAGTGGGCAAATGGGAAAATCATGTAGTATCTCTCAAAGAAGTGGATGTGGTTTTGTGATCTGATTACCAGTTTCTGCATTAAGTATTATTCTTTTTTTTATGCATGGCTCAATTTTCACAACACATATTAATTGCCTGTCATCCATGCACACCCTGGCTATCTGAGGCAACAGAGGTGCAGTTTTCTAGTTCACAGATGCACACATCCCATCTCCCAACTCCAAACTGAAATTATTTTGCTCCGGATTAAAAACAAAATGCATCCAGTTAGTGTGAGCATTAATTCCTTTTGGTAATATATTCATGCAGATTCAAAAGAAGTAATAGTAGTAGTGAAGACTTATTAAAAAAATAGAAACTCTCCTTTTATTAAGCTTGGAGCAACGTGGGGAAGGACTTCTGTAGCATAAGAACTCTGGGCTGGAAAGAAGGTAGGTGGCATGTGGCATTTTCCAATCTTTGCCAGCTCAAGATCAGGACTGCAGCGAGGCTCAAGGTGCCCTCTGCCAGGGGCACAAAAGCACACTTTGTCTTCAGAAAGACAGTGACTCTTACAGTCCTTTGGGGAAATTGAAAAGGGGGCATGGAAGGGTGAACCCTGTTGCTTGACTCAAGAACTCAAATAATTGAAGAGCAAACAAGATGGAGAGGGAGGTAAATGTACCCACTGACCAGGCCATTCTTTCCTTTCTTGCATTGACTTAATTTATCCACTGCCCACCAAACTTCATTTACTCTGAAAGAGAGTAACCTATAGATGGGTGCATATGGAACAGAGGGAGGTTTAATTCCATGCCAATCAGGTCATCCGGCAGGTTGCTAGAGGCTGTGAATTACCTGCACGATCTGGGAATTGTTCATCGGGATCTCAAAGTGAGTATTGTTGGGATGCTTTGGGGTGTTCAACAGGTCCAACTATGTGCGAGAGGATCACCCCCCCCAGAGTATGAACCCTACTTTGCTGATAGACATTTATATTTAGCATGGTTATTGAGTTAACCTATTTTTCTGGATTTAACCAGTTTTAAAGGAATAATCTATATGTCAAGGAATTTGACTTTGGAAATGGTATTGAAATACGCATCCTCGGAGAGCAGAAAGCATTTCTGTCTCTCCCCCACCCACCCACCCCAACTGGGATAAGAATACTTGATAAAAGCAAATTTTGGCGTTATTTTACTCCAGTGGCCAATCGGATGCAGAGGGAAACTAAAACTGAACAAGAAACCGACAATAACTCTCCATTCTGTGTATCGAAGGTATAGTTTTGTATAAGGAGAAGAAAGATAAAATAAATAACACATGCTGGATAAACTAGTACTGTAAACTCCAACTGTACTTGCAGTGTGACAGCAGTTAAATCAGTGGTGCCACATTTCAAAGTTATAGTTGGAGTACTCCGATTGCAGCTGCTTTCTTGCAGGTATGTGGAATGGCGTGTGACCCCACAGGTTTTGCAAAGTGAAGAGAGGAAGTTGGTTACAGCTTATTAGGAAAGATAAAATAGACAAGCAAGAATGCTTTATTGACCATTCTTCATCCAGATTTTATATCAGTTGCATTTGCTAATACAGGTGTTCTGAGACACTCTTCTGTTTTAACTTTTTTTCCTTATCGCTTTTTGGAGTTTTCATCCTGCTTTTGTGAGAGGGCAGCGTTTGGGAGGGCGTGTAGCTGCCCCCCTTCTTCCCCCAAGCCATCAGCTGAGCAAGATGCTCAACTGCCTACACTCTTCCCCCTGTCCGAGGCTTTCGTTGTCATGAGCATTTCTGTTGAGGATTGGCGGGAGGGGCCTGTTTGATTTTTATTTCCGTTCCATCTGTTGGGTGGTTGCAGCAGGTTTTAGTCTCTTCTGTCGTGCTTTGAGGTTACCCACGAAGCATGTTTGTTGGGGGGGGGATCCCCACTCCAGTTGCTAAGCTTGCTTAAACCCTCTTCTACCTCCTCCTCCTCCTCACCGGAATCCCCCTTTGTCTGCAACCAGCCCCTGCCCCAGCCTTGCCTTGCTTGCCCCACGGCAATGGCACCCCCACCATGCCCCCTCCCTCACCTCGTCTCGCCTCACTCTGCAGGACGAGCCTCCTGCCCACCCGCCAGAGACCCCCGGCCCCCACAGGCATTTCTCCCCAGGAGCAACATGGAGGTGGCCACGCCCACCCTGGCCACACCCTGCCATGACTGCCATAGCCACGCCCACCCAGTGGGCCACGCCCACCCGGCACCTGGTGATACATAAGTGGGTTTTGGATTGCAGTTTGGGCACTTGGTCTCTAAAAGGTTCGCCATCACTGGTGTAGGCTCTAAATGTAAAATGAACCTCATCACCATATGGATATCAGGTTCTAAACAGAGGGGATTTTACACAGATGTTAAAAAAAACAAGAGAGAAGGCCATCAATGGATGACTAAGGGCTTGATCTCTCTTTACCTAATAACACTGATTGGGACTTTTTGCTCAGGAATCTGAACAAGAAACATTACAAAACCGTGCCTCCAATATCCATAACCTCACAGAAAATCCAAAAAGAGACCATGGTTGAATGATTCTGAATGCTGCAGAGATATCTAACCAGATGAAGAGTGCAAATTCCTGTATCAATCCAATGCATGTTTACAATCACAATCTTTTTTTTTAAAGTAGTTTATCGTTTTAGGGGGCAAATTGGAGAGGCGGCAAAGTTATTAGTCATCAAATAATTTTCTCTGAAATGCTTTGGCAATTATCATCTCTACTTGCTTTTTTTCTGTCTCTGGTGACTTATTATGTGATAAAGAAGGAAAAAGCACATGCTGGGCTGGGCTGAAAAAGAAATAAAACATTTTTCCATTTGTTCTTCCTATTTATCTGTTGTTGTGTTGTTTTTTTAAAAAAAACCTTAGCCAGGAAAGAAATAGCAAACCCCAGTGGCATTTTAGAAATCTTTGAATCACTAACTACCCTCTAGCAATCCATTTGGTTCTTATTTTCCCAGCTGAAATTAGATGGACAGTTCAGCACTGCTTAGCCCTCATGTTAATAATATAGTACTTTCTAAAAAACAAATAAAGCTAATGTTTTCTTGGATAGGTAAAATATCATTAAAATGTTTTGCTGGAGGAAAAAGGCTGCTGAGAGATTGGCTGCTTCCACAGGGAGTTCTCCTAAGGGCAGAATTCAAAATATATTGTATAACTATTCCATATTTCCCTTATTAATAATTATTTTGGCAAAAAAGCAGTAGTACTGGTAGAAAAATATGTTTGGACCCTTCCCACCCACAAATTCTATAATTAGGTTAGACATGTCCAGAACAAGCTTTGTCCTAGACTTTCTTTAGTTATGTCATCAAATGTTTCCTCTACATTTTGGGAATCAAAAGCTAGAACTCCTGGCTAAATTTGGATTCTGCCTCTACAATTTACAGGTGAAATATCTTTCCATCTGCAGCGTGAAGTAATACAGATCAAGCCCACATTTATAACCATGGTGGATATAGTTCTCTTTCACAATTCAAGCAAAAGGACTCATGAGCCTATAAAAGGCTTGGATTGGAATTGGTACAACTTTCTTAAAAATACCCCACTGGGAAAAATACTTATTAAAATTATATTTTTAATAAAAGCAAAGAAGACTTCTAATCATGATTACGGTATTCCATTGGCAACTAACCAAATCCAGAATTCCTGGAGCTATCATTTCTATTAACTAACAACATATTTATTCTTATGATAAGTGGCAAAAGGGGAAGACAAACTAAAGAGCACAAGTGCTTTCTTGCACGGTCACTAAACTGCACACTCATGAAAGCTGTTCTCAGGAGAACCAGGGTCATCCTGCATAGCAAAGACAGGAGAGGAAGAATTTGTTCCCACTGCAAATAATACTTTTTTCTTCAAATGACTCAGTTGAAGTCATCCATTTATAGCAGTGGTTCTCAACCTTTTTAATGCCACGACCCCAACCGGTCGTAAGTCGAGAACTAAACCGGTCGTAAGTCGAGGACTAAACCGGTCATAAGTCGAGGACTTTCCCTGCCCGGGAGCGCCGCGCATGCGTGGTTCCGCCCCCTGCGCCGGCCGAGGCGTGGCTGGCAAGCGGCAGAGACGGAGCAGGCCGACCACCAGCTGGCCCAGCCCAAGGGAGGTAAGGCACCCGCCGGAAAAGGGGGAAAAAAATGGCGGACAAAAAAAATGGACAAAAAAATGGCGGACAGCCTTGCTTGGTGACCCCCATGAAATGGTCGATCGACCCCAAATGGGGTCCCGACCCACAGGTTGAGAACCACTGATTTATAGGATGGTGTAAACAGGGCTTTTTTTTTTTTGTCATAGAACGCCCAGAATGGAGTTCCGGCACCTTTTTTGGATGGAACCTTGTAGGGTAGGCAAGGCAGGTTGTATGATGTGTTTGAGTTCCGGCACTTTTTTTTTTTTTTTACAAAAAAAGCATTGGGTGTAAAACATTTCCTCATATTAAAAAAAAAATACAAACATGCCTTCTATTCTACTAGGGATCTTTGCAAATTTCTCTTGTGGGGAAAAAATCTTGTAACCAGAACTCCAACCTATTCCTTTATGCACCACCTGCCCTCACTCTA
Organism: Protobothrops mucrosquamatus; assembly: GCF_001527695.2. Classification (NCBI taxonomy): domain Eukaryota; kingdom Metazoa; phylum Chordata; class Lepidosauria; order Squamata; family Viperidae; genus Protobothrops; species Protobothrops mucrosquamatus. The sequence goes on along the minus strand of NW_015386262.1, from coordinate 1,120,045 downwards.
CATGTGAAAGAAACATACAGAATGAAGAACCTATATCTCAAAGAAAGGTATGATCGTATGACAATTCTAAAGAATAGTAAGATTGCTTCAAACTTGCCCTATCCAATGTACTTAGCAAACTGAACAGCGGCTGACATTCTCAGTTTTGCCCTACTCCACTAATAACGCTACTTCTGACTGTTGAGACCTTTCCTAACAAAACTAGTGATGTACCTTGCTGATACATGATCACACATAGCACATTGTTCAAATGGTGAAAATTCACTACTGGTTTCTGCATCTATGCCAAATGAAAGAATAAGAACTTGAGAGAGGACTAGATTCAATCCACCATCTCCCAACAGGATTAGCAAAGACATTTGTCCAAAATGTCTGGAGGACTCTGGCAGTCAGTCTGTAGAAAAACCTGGAGGTTTAGGGGCTAATGACTCAATGTATGTTTCTGTAACACATGATTTGAGCTCTTATTCCATCTTACATCTATCTTCAGTCCCAGAAAAATATTGTTGTTCCATTTGATTTTCATCATTAACATGTGCCAAACGTTATACTGCATTGTCTTGTCTTGAAATTTAAGGTTTCCCAAATGTTTAGAATGGTGAGTCATTCCATGTAATATTCCAACTTCCACTTTATTTACAAGCCAAGTTGTGGAAAATCTATTTTTTAACAAACCGATGAGACGTTTGTTAAATTATCCCTAAGGGAACACCATTGCCTTTGGACTGGAGTATTTAAAAATAAGAGCCAGATAATACTTTCTCTGGTAATTAGAAGAGGGTCAATAAAGGTGCAGAGAAAGCAAAGGAAGCAATATCCAAAGTACCCTGCAAAACTGATTGAGTTGTCAGTATAAATTACATTTCAGGTGCTGGGACAGTCCTAGACTAGCTGCTTCTGTAGTTTAGAATTTAAGCACCAGAAGAACCACCTAGAAAACTGGAGTGGATTTATCATAATGGAATTACAACTGTCTGCAGCAGTATAGCCTAAAGTGAAAGCATACACTGGTTGGGGAGGGGGTCGATAAATTCAGTGAAACAGTGAATAAGATTCCTTCCATAATCAGTCATAGAAATGCATTATTACAGCACTTTGCTGTTCCTGTCCTCTGAAGGCCATAACGTAAACCAGGCACCTTGTTTACACAGTAGTTAATCCTTCAAAGGATGGGATAAACAAGGCTTATAAAAGTATTTCCACCACTAGGAATCTTATATCTTGTTTTAATACACACACACACACACACACACACACACACACACTGACCAATTCAACACTAAATTAACAAAACAGCATTTACTAAAGCTTGTGGATTTTTTTTATTAATTTCAGACAGACATTTAACCTTTTCATTGTACATTATTTATTGACCTCTATTTCGAAAATCCAAGGAAACTCCAACACTTCAGAAGGCTGCAGTTTATGCAGTATGGATTATGAAAATGTGTACTATATATTCAAATTTCCTGGATTTCTGAAACCCGAGTGGAAATTGAAAATACAGTATCACTGTAAAGTAAAAATTACTGAATATGGATGAAGTATTTCTTACAAAATCCATATGGTTTAATAAATGTTTCGTAAGATGTTTGAATCTGATCCTGTATATTATTTCATAAGTTGGTCTTTATTAATATGATGCTTGCTGTACCTAATCTTGCTTTCAGTCTCTTTCACCTCTTGGTTGCTTTTCATTCCATTTTTCTTTGGGGGAATTTTCAGTTTTATACCTGTTTATTTCAGCCTACAGCAGTTTCCAAGCTGAACAGCTGGCCCTCTGCTGGAGAATAACAAAAAGAGGAGAAAGAGACCCAGTAAAGCTATTTTTAAAATCTCCTACCATAACCTAACCTTTATGTTCAACAGGAGTTGTAAAAACATTGCAGCAATTAAGTAACTTGGAAATTAGAATTATTAAAGCTTCTTGGGCAGTGAAAGAGCAGGGCTAATAGAACAAGTTGATCAATTAAACTCCTCTCCACTGAGAAGACAGAGCCAGTAAACAAAACTTTCCTGCCTTCAGAGATGAATCATTTTGGCAGTCTTTGTCTTCAACTTTTTAATCCAATTTTTGTCAAAAAGTGTTGATGAATAATAACAGCAATAACGAAGAATGAAATACTGGGTTTTTTCCCCAGAATCATTGGGCGTTTTGCGATCAGTATTCTCTCTGAATGTCCTCATTTGGCAGTACTTCCTAAAACATCTGTCTAGAAATTAGATTAACTAACAGAATGCAGGCCAATTCCTTTAACTTCTCTCTAAAGATCACAGAGCCAACAGGTTGGACAAAATCATGAGGACCCAGGGCAACCCAGAACCTGGTGGTCTCAAACATTTTCAGTTTTCATCCCTGATAAAGGGATTTATCAGCAAGCACAAAGCCTAAATGTGCTTAGACACAAGCTTCCCTTGGTTATTTCTTTTAGCCTTCATCACAGGAAGAAAGTTGTTTCTCCCCCCTTTGGATTGCTGTGTAAACTGCGAGTAGAAAAACTGGGCAAACTCAAGTCACAAAGCTAAGAAACCTGATGCTAAATGTAGTAGGTAACTTCTCCCCTTTCTTTTCTTGATATCCTTATTCTCACCGGGTGCCCCGGTGGGATTTCCAATACCTTAGAATAGGGAAAACTCTCTTCCCCTCTCCTACCACATTTCTCTGCTTCAGACATTCTTCATCCAGTTATTCTTGTATAGGTTTTGCTTACTACAGTGGTTCTCAACCTGTGGGTCGGGACCCCATTTGGGGTCGATCGACAATTTCACGGGGGTCACCAAGCAAGGCTGTCCGCCATTTTTTTTGTCCGCCATTTTTTCCCCCTTTTCTGGCGGGTGCCTTACCTCCCTTGGGCTGGGCCAGCTGGTGGTCGGCCTGCTCCGTCTCTGCCGCTTGCCAGCTACGCCTTGGCCGGCGCAGGGGGCGGAACCACACATGCGCAGCGCTCCCGGGCAGGGAAAGTCCTTGACTTACGACCGGTTGGGTAGTCCTCGACTTATGACTGGTTTAGTCCTCGACTTACGACCGGTTTAGTCCTCGACTTACGACGGTTGGGGTCATGGCATTAAAAAGGTTGAGAACCACTGGCTTACTAACACAGAGGAAGTAGGTAACTACTCAGAGGATTTCACAGGTCTTCTTCCCCTTCCCTACAAGCTTTGAGCAGGATGGGTAAGTGGCCTATACTGAAGAGAAAGAACACTAAATCAATGTAATGAATCTCTTATGAAAATTGCTCAGAATATCAGAATTCAGTGTAGAACAGCCTTTTTCGAACTCAACTACTTCACTAATGTTGCTGAAATGCAAATTAGTAGACAGAGACTGGTTTATAATGCAAAAAATTCTCATTAATATGCCAGCTTTTCAGATCAGTTACGGAATCCCAAAGGGATTTGTAAGGCTTGGAAAAATCAGCCTGGAAAAGAAGCACAAAGTGAGTTCCATCACAGGAGACATTTACACTGGCCTGAATTCCTGCTCCACTTGTCATTCAGCTTGAAGCTACAAGATGTGGGCTATTTAGTTCTACTGGAGCAGAATCTAATTCTGCTGAGTGGGCAGATTAAAAGGTATTAGCATGGTGGAGGTTCCAAGCTTAGTCCTGGCACCTTCTCTCACAATAGCTGGTAGTCACAAATGGCTTCTCCTTTTGCCTTGGGCCCAGGAGAGCAGCTGCCAGACAGGGAAGACAGTATTGAATTTGCTGACTTTTTGATCCACAAATACTTCAGCTCAAAATTAGAAGTGAGGAACAATTTGGGGAAGGAGCCAGAATGCCAGCAATGTCTTGCTTTCGGAGAAGCACCTAATCAGATTGACCACCCCCATCCCTGACACAGAAGAGGAAAAGTTGTCTGCTGGAAAACTGAAGCACAGTATTAAAGTATTTCATGTGGAGAACATACAATAATCTCTTCTGCACAGGAACCAGTGAGAAAGAACTATTTAGTCAAGAATAGGAGAATCTCCTCTAACGGGATTTTTTTTCCTACCTTCCCTGGGGGCCCTCATTAGGAGGATTGTTTGGTGGACCTGCTTCTCTTTTTTTAAACCAGGAATGATGAAAGATTATAAAGATTATAAGGACAATCACTGAGTCCCAGAAGCTACATTTTAGAAACAGATGATGTACCTGTTGATTCTGTGAGGAGTCTGCAAATCCCTTCAGATGACTAACACTTGCTCTGGGTTCATACTGCGCATAATTTTCAAATAATTAGCTGGGTTTAAATGTCAACCATTAAGGCAGACTAGCCCAAAACCTACTCCTTCAGGCAGGGCAGAAAATTAATGTTGCCAGTCTATTTAAGAGGAGCAGGAATAAGGAAATTATTATGAAAATGATAACATTTTCATTTAACAAGCTGCTGTTAGATATGACAGCCTATTATTAACATTCATGCCTTCCAAACAGTTACAGTATTACCTGTAGCAACCAATTCTTTCTACCTAGTGAGGTGGCCCTATTTTGTTGGAGTATAGGTTTCTTATTTTTTGTGTTAACAGTGTTTTAGGCCCTGGTCAAGGAACTTCTGAATAAGCTATTTCTACATTTAGATCCCTTTATAACTTATCCAAAGCTTCTGCCTGATTTAAAACATAAAGTGTTTTTAATAAGTATGCCCAAATTAGTCTGCACTTGGCAGAAATAAGTTAGTTCCTCTTCCGCAAGTGGAGTACTGTTTAAGTGGACATCACAGTGAACACTCAAAAGGAAGCAAGTCTTCTAAAATTCATTAAGTCCTTCAAATCTTCTACTTTTTCCCATTTTATTCTAGGCTGTTGGTTATTGCTGCAGATTTCCTTCTAACTTGAGAGATCACTCATCACTTCAATGATAAGCTATACATAGAAAGACAGGCATCATTATTTTCTATTATCCTTATTTTCCTTACTACTCAAAGGAAATCTCTTTCATCTCTTCATTTATAAAAGTGAACATTGGCTATATATTAGAAGTTAACATATTTTATCATGCAGAAGAGCTGCATCTCTGAAAATGTAAGCAAATGTAAGCTATTCACTTGCATTTTATAGATTAATGTATTTAACTTTTGTGCATATGTACATGTGCACTGTGAAACTGCATTTAGAATCCTGGAAATTGATGTTTTTATTTTTAAGGAAGTTTGTACTAATTGCTGATAGGGAAAAAGCCCTCTCCTTCCACAAAACCAGAGTTAAGCAAAGATATCAATTTGCTTTTCAATTCATGTTTACAATTTTTATCTTCAGTATCACATTCAGACATTATACAGCTAAAGATAACTCAAAATAAGAATATAATAAATAATGCCACGTCAATCAGCTGTGTGTGGACATTTCATGGAAATGAAAGGCAAATTACAATCAGCTTGTATACCCAAAGTATGCTGATGAACTGCACACCGCAATTCCAAATATATGTGAGAGTGAAGTTTGGTGTTGGACAAGTTAATCTGTTGTAAAGGCTTACATTAATAAATATATACATCTGAATATTATGCCACTCATGTTTTATATCTACAAATAATATACATATATGAATACATCAGATAGCAGCAACAATTTGAACATTACTTGAGGTTCCCATAGCACTAAAACTCAAACTTTAGCATCATGTATTATAATTTTGGATATATACAGCTCTGGTCTGTATATATTTGGAATTAAGCTATACAAGCAGCAAACAAGCAGGCACATGTGCAGCTCCACTTCCGCGAGTGGCAGCACTCACGCTCGAAGCTCCATTTGCGCAAGCAGTGGATGCTCGCGCTCATGCGCAAAGCTCCATTCCTGCTCACACAAATGGAGTTTCTCCGAGATCACTGTGCTAATGAACCCTACTCTAAGAGAAAAATATTATGCCTCAGAGCCAGATCACCTTGCCATGAACATTTTATACACCCCAATACCAGTGATGATAATTAAGTGCTGCACCTTTCACTTTTTACACATTGCTTCCAATATCTCTTAAGAACATAGATTTCAATTCGCATTTAAACCTGATTTTTTCACTAAAATGTTTTGATCACCTGAGGGGGGGAAAAAGGACCAAGAGACAGTAAACTAATTAACTCAGCTCAGTGTCACAGAAGTGTTTATTGTATTATCATCAATCATATCATTCTTCTGGACTGAGTGGAAGACACTGAATTATAGTAATTTCAGTCACATTCTCGTGACTTTTACATTATATGGTCCAATATTATTTACTTTTAATCTTTGATGACAGGAAGTTCTATATTTCTTCTTTCCTCCCTTTAGCAAAAGGAATGACGGAGGCAATATTTGAGATCTTGTAATAGCAATAGATTGTACAGTATAAGGGCCTAAAAAAACTGCAGCTGAATCCTGACCAGATTTCCAAAATTTGATTATATATGCAACTCAGGGTGGATAGTTCATAGCCTCTACATGTTGATGAACTATTGTAATTCCAAGGACTCCAATATGCACGGTCAGTACAGTGGGCATCTGGGAGTAACTTCTGGAAGACTACACATTTAATTGGTAACATGGAACCTCAAAAATTGATATTACATTATTTTGAAGAATTAAGTTTGTAGTTTGGGAGTTCCAAATGACCACAGTTATTTCTGTACTGCTGTAATGCACTGGATGTGGAGCTGCTGTGGAAATGTTTTCCTGTTAGTTCAAAATACAGGTGGAAGACTGCAAATTGGGTCAGAACTTCTAGATCTGACAGTAAGAAGTACATCTTGAACTTCAGGATAGCTTCTGAACAAAACAAGTGACAGGGCTGACCTTTTCAGGCACAAATGACATGATGGCTGGCTTACATGAGCCTCCCCCAAAGTTATGCTCGCCATCTCCAAACCTTTTTCAAGTGTTCTCTGATGAATATAGACAGGCAGTAGCTAGAAGGTCTTTTCCATTGTGGCATCTTCCATTTGGATTGGACTTCTCAGGTAGCTTCAGTATGAGAATTGGCCAGCCTGGTTTCAGTATCACACTAAGACTTTTTTATTGCTTATTTTTCTAGTCTATCAGCTAGTTGGTTTTATTCTGATGGTTTTTACTATACTCCATGGTTTTTGTAGTTTCATTTTATAGTCTTCTGCTGTATTGTGTTGTGCAATTAAATTTATGTTTTTATCATTGTTGGATTTGTTTTATGATTTCCAAAGCCACCCTGAGACTTCAATGCCTGCAAGGAAGCATATAAATCTTTACATAAATAAAGAATCCTAGGATGAAAATGTCATTCTGAGATATATTGTTTGACATCATTTGGCAATCTATAATCTCTTTTTAGAGCTTCCAATGTTAATCCCAGAAGCCATACACTTTCCATCTAAAATCAAGAGTTTTTGCTAACTAAACAGCTGCTAGATGGATTTCCTTTTATTTACCCAGCCATCCTAGGGAAAAATACAAAGAATTAACATAAGAATGTACACTAAAGCACCTTCCAGACGTTACAACCAGATCAGACTCAGATCAGACTCGAATTATTCTACTTTCACACATTATGCAAAGATCTAGATATCAGGAGAGGTTTCAATGCTGGAAAAGGTAGAAGGAAAGAAGAGGATGATCAACAGCAAGGTGGATGGACTAAACTACAATGGTGATGAGTGCACTGTTGGAAGACCTGAAAGACCTGGTATAGGGATGGATTGCCATGGAGAAAATCTATCTATTTTGTCACTAAGGGTCAACCACAACTTGATGGTACATAATCAGTCAAAGATGGTACAACCACTATATCCCGAATCTTCAGTATGTTAAATATGGGTCATGGGAATTAAGGATGCAGTAAGATCAGGATGATAATATATTGCTCAGCTCAGCTTTAATGAATTCTGACATTGTAAGATCTAGCAATAGTGTGCTTTGTTTTTATTGAGGAATTAATGCATATTGATTGCTATGATTTTTATATCGCTATAGCAATGCTTGATGTTTTGGTTCTATGAAGAACGTCTAATCTAGGTCTCCTCAACCTGGCATCCTTCAGATGTGTTAGGATTGTGACTTCCAGAATTTCCAATCAATATGCCTTTAGAGGAAATTTTCTCTAGAGGGCATCGACTGGGGAATTGTGTTTTAATCTTTCTGAAATATAAAGCAAGCTGTCTTGGTGACTTCGATAGCAAAGATATTTTCTGTATCTAGCAGATACCTATATTTATGATTCTAATTTCTCTTTTGCATTTTTAGCCTTTATTTTTCTTAACTCTCTGATTAATCAGAAACATATTAATATGTGAAAACATAAATGATTATTAAGATATGGGGAGAGATAGAAGCATTATTGACAGTGTTTAAATAAGAATAGTAATGAATGAATAAATATAACTATGACAAGTTTAGCTCACTGTACAGAAAGTAACCATGCCACTTTGGAAAGTGACTGATAGCAAAGGAGGATCAAGGTACTTCAAGGTATTACATTTATTACCAAGAGTGCAAATTTCCGATTACTTAGTAAAGATTTTCAAAGATGGTCAACTGCACTATTAGTAGTGGGGGAAAATATTTTTGTGCTTCTATGTACAACTTTTAGCTGAAGGGGCCACCTCTTCTTAAAGGTTAACTGAAGCACAGTACTGCTGCTAGTAACTTCCTATTCTACTTAATATTTTAGAATAGAATAATAGTAACTTTATTGTCACACTGTACATTGTTGTACATTGAATGTACACATATCAGCATACATTAAAATGAAATTTTATGCAGTTACTCTACAGGTGTCTGACTGCTATTTATGTTGGTATTTATCTTGACTCAGGAATAGGCAACACTGTTGGACAAGTAGACATATATATATATCATAGTCAAATGGCTATGATCGACATGATGTGCAATATCAATATAGGTCAAATGCTAACCCTCTTAGTCTTTCAGGATGCTCCCTCCCTACCACCTTACCATTAATTTATTTTTCTTGGCACATAAGCTCAAACTAAGAACTGAGTTGCACCCATCATTTTTTAAAATTTTCTAAGAATATCTAAACAGCTTGTGAGATGATGCTAGAAGCATACTGCTTTTAAAAAAAAAAATCTGAAAGAAGAAAATTGATAGGCACTATACAAAGATAATATTAACCTCTCATTATCAAAACATTCCAATTTGGTTTTTTTTTTGTTTTTTTACATTATTCTATGTTAACACTAGAAATTTAAGTGAAAAATGTGGGTTGCTGTAGAAGGAATACCTGTATCATGTTCCTATTTCATTCATTTTAACTTCATACCAGAAAAATTAAACAGAAACTAAAGCCAACTTTTAGTTCCAAGAGACATGCCACATCAACTAACAAGAACTTCAAGAGGTATCATGGATTAAGATCATGGATTTGACCAAAGTCAAAAGAAGGCATGTTTTCAACAGGTGCAGTTTTTCTCACTATTGAATAAATGGTAAAATTCCTTCTTTTACATCACATAAAACTCGTGCTCTCTATACCAAAGTATCATATTAAGATGACTAGTAACTACCTAAAAGTATGTTCTAATGATAATCTTATGGAACAAAATGAATAAAATTAGCTTCTAAGAAAGTTTTCCATCTTGATTTTAACTGATTTGATTATCCAAGTTCAAGAACTTTCTTACGGAAGCGCAAAACTAACTTCTTTTATACACTTTCCCATTAAGTATCAATTATGCTTTCACCTGAGTAACTAGCAAGTGTTTAAAGGTCAAAATACTTCGCACCAATGATAGACTGAGTGAATAGTGCTGTATTCAATTAACAACCAAAAGCCTCAACTTTTAAGTTTGGTCTTATTTTGGGTGAGTTTGGTGTTATTTTTCAATAGGTATTAAATTTAATGTCTCCTGAAGGAGTAACCTTTTTTTTTTTTTGCTAGCCAAGGGCTATTGTGCATAAGATTAAGATCATTTATTAATAGAGTGCATTCAAAGTTTAACTATTTTTTAATCTGGTTAAGGACATATTCAATCTCCACAAACTCAAACTTCAAATGCAATTTTCGTAGACTAATTTCAATATAGAGTTTTGCTGGTTTGAAAGATCATTAAATTAAGAATTGTCTATTTCACTTACTGTCTTGATAAATTAATCAAAGATGGACATTTGCTATACAATATTTTTAAAACTTCAAGACTAAAAAATAAAGAGATGAATTCATACTCAGACATATTAATAACAAAAGAATTGTTGCAAAAGCAAGCATAGCTAGTACCAATAGCAATAGGTGCTTTGCTACAATCTTTTACACCATCAAATAATAACATCTGCCTATCCCAGGTCCTTGAGGACTTGACAGGTAGATAAAAAGTCCAAATACTACCAAACCTCTGGGTGACTCTGTGACCAACCATGATAATAATACCATCAAATCATGTAAATAAATAGTTTCTGGATACTGTGAGTTTTTTTTCCAGTAAAACAGTTTTATTAATTAATCTCTGAAATAAGGAAGGAAAGTAAAATATTGAAATGAAAACAATGCTTGAGAAAAGCAAGGATAATACAATATAATTCTGAGGAATGAGGGACCAGTGATATGGCAGGGAAAAGATAAGATAAGCAAAGCTAAGTGAGGGAGAAATGGACACGGGTTAAGAAATTATTTTAAAACCGTTTCTGGATAATGAAACAATCCACTAAGCAACATTTTATATTCCTATTCAAGTAGTCACGGTTCCTTGAAAAGCAAAAAAGGTGTGAGTGGTGGTGGTGGGCATTAAGAATATGCAGGGCTGTCCAGTGACTGCCAGTATGCTGCTGTAAAGTCTACTGTGCTAGAATAGAAGGAATTATTGGAACATCAAGGAGGGCTTAAGCTATCATCAGGGATTAGAAATGAGTCCCACTCGGGAAGACAGCATCAAGTGAGAATGTGAGTACTGTATTTCCATGAGAATTAAAAACAACTCTGAATGGTGACAAAGGACTGGGTAGAAAAGTTTCTGGATGGAAGGTTCAAGAATTCAGAAAGAAGGCAAGAAGCGCAGGTTAAAGGAAGCTGACACTAAGTGTTGGGGAGGGGGACAGAACAGAAGGAAATACTGGAAAGAGACACGGTTACCAAATGATAAAGTGGATAAGCAGGTGGGTTTTGCTGAGAGGGATAATACTCTTAAAAAGCAATTCAACTTGGACTAATCTGATTGGGAATTATAAAACGGAAAAGGTATATTGGGGGAGGTGCAAGTGAGGGCATGGGACAACGAGAGCCATCTCTAGCTTCCAAGTCAGATCCTAACCCTTTTCCTTTCTGGAATCCCATGCTCAGAAGACTGAAGGTATTTACCCACCCAGCAACACCAGTTCTCCAGAACAATCTGTCCAGAAAGCTGCCCAGAGTTTGTGAAGGTGGTCTAGCTGTCTCCTATGGCAGAAAAGGAGGCATGAGCGGCAAGGATGGAGAATCCCAAAATGGAACAGAGGAAAAGGCTCCAACATATACATACATATTTCCCTCTCATCCTTCAGTCATCCCTCATCAGAAATGTGATTGAGGGGAGGGGGGCGCCCGGGGCCAGGACCCATGACTTGGGAGGCAAGTTGAAGCCTTATAAAAAGGGACCATCTCCTCTTTTTGGCAGCAGGGGGCCTAAAGAAAAAGGCTGCCAAAAAAAGAAACGGCGGGGAGGGAAGAGGAGGAAAGAGGGATGGCGGCAAGAGGAAACAGTAGAGCAGCAACGATGAGACGCTTTCGGAAGGAATGCCTACCACAGGCAAAGTGCAAGCCTGTGAGGGAATGCAGGGAAGGGGGCAGGCAAACCGGGTGGAAGAAAACGCCTCCGAGAAGGGAGGAAAGAGCAGCCCGCGTATCCGCGGGCGGGCATAGAGGGGCGGGAGCGATTCGGTAGCAGAGATGCAAAAGATGAGCCGCCCCCGAGCAGCCCGTTGGGAGCAGGGAAGAGTTTGAGAAGGTAAACAACAGCCACGCCCCCTACAGTTCTCAGCTCCACCGCGCAGCTCAATTGCAGCCGCTGCCTGTACATTTCCATTCCCGAATCTCTCTGGATCCCCCAGCGGCGTGACTCTTGTCCTAGCTCCCTCCCTCCCCAACACCACCACCACCACCACCACCACCACGCAGCCATCCATCCCTCACTAGGTTACGGCGCGGCTGCAAAAGCCATCAGTGCCCCAGAGAAGCTGATGCTATTCAAAGCCCCGCGGGGCTCTCCCACCCTGGCCGAAGACTGCGCTGCCGCTTCTTCTGCCTGCCTCCTGGGCGCATTGTTTATGTCTGTTGCAGGAGCTGGCAGGAACCCCACAACCTCAGCACGTGAGAGGAGCCGATCATGTGGGTGCACTAGCTTCAAGACAGGCAAATGCTCCAAAACGTGCTGCGTCTCAACAAAAATGAAACTCCTGGCTCCTAATTGCCGCGCGATCCCTTTTGCACGACTTGACACACACACACACACGCCCCACGTAATTCCCCACATGCAACGCACATTGTTTTACCCTCCAAACCCGGTCCTGGGTTCATATTTCTGGAACCCCATTTTTCCTCTCGATGTCCTCTGCCCCACCCCCCCGGTGGTCTTAAACTGTGGCCAGTCCCTTTTCCCACTCACCCCCTTTAAGACCTTCTGGGGTTACCTCTGCCGCAGTCATTAATCCGAGGAACCGTTTCCCGAGGCTCCCGTTCCTTTAAAAAGTTGTTGTTTACATTCCTGCCGCCTCCCTTTTAAAACATGACTGACCAACATGCGCAATCAATCTCTAAAAACGCTGCACATCCCCCCCCCCCTTCCTTTGCAGGCAGTACAGTCAGGGAGCAGTAAAACAAATGCAAGGAGGGAAGGGAGAGAATAGAGAGGAGCTGCAAAAACCGGGGTGGGGGGAGAAATGGAGCAATCCTCCACCCTTTTACCTTGGCTGGGAAAGAGCGTCCTCCAAGAGTTGAGAATGTCCGTCGGGCTACCAAAGCGGGGTAGCGAAAGATGCTCCAGAAATGGCACCGCCGCTTACGGAATCTCCCTTTGCAAAGATTAACCCGGTACCATTGCGGAGGGAGAGAACGACCCCTTCTCTCCTAGGATCCGAAGATGATACCCTCCTTTCAGGAGTAGATACAAAGTAACTCCATAGATGCATTTAAAAAAAAAAAAAAATATCCAAAAAATTGCTTCCAGCTGAGATGGCCGCTCTGTGCGAAATCCACCGAGCCCTGCGTGCGTGTTTCTGGTTTTTTTTTTCTTTTTTTAATTTCTAGACTTCTTTCCGGATCTTTGTGCAATTGCCCGAAGGTCTGCGCCTAGGCTTTTTTTTTATTTTAATCCCTCGCTGGCGAAGAACGGACTTCTTTGAAGGAGTGTATAAATTAAGACTGATGCTGGCGAGTTCGCCCCTCGCCCCCCTTCTCTCAATTTCTTTTCTTGCTTGTTGTTTCTTCCTCCTGACGAGCAGCAGGTCCAGGTGCAGCTGCAGACGTGGGTCCCATCCCTGATTGTGCTCGCGGCATGTGTTGCCTCCCACCCCGGCGCACTCTTCGCCCACCCCTCCCTCCCTCCACTCCCTTGTTTTCACCCCCCTCCGATGCGCCGAGCCCCCATCTCTTGTCTTTCTGGTGCCCTGGGCAGCTGGAAAAGGCTCGGGTTGCACAGGCGGACTCGCTTTCCCTCGCGCTCTCCCCTCCGAGCCTGGCTCAGGTCACTTTCGCAACGATCTTCAGCCTCGCGCGCTCACAACAGCGGCGGCGGTGCACGCACAGATCACAAGAGCTGGAACACTTTCTTCGCTTCCTCCGCTTTTCATACGCACCCCCTCCCCATCTCCTCTTTCTCCCCCCCCCCACCACCCGCGAGCGCTTTCACCTCCTCGAAGCTGTGCAAAAGGCGTTAGCAGCAGCTAGCCCGCTGCTGCAACCTTACGGAAAAAAAAAATAACCTTATACTTAACAAAATCTTTTGGCGCCATATTAATGACGTACTTCAAATTTGCCATTTCTTCCTGCGTCAAAAAGACGTTTCTTACAAATAACAGATGAGGTGCAAAGCGGAGAGGGCGAGCGCAGGAGTGAGGGGGAGGGGGGAAGAAGAAGAAGGGGGGGAATAAAAAGAGGGAGAAAGACCCTCGGACCGATTTTTTTTTTTAAAAAAA